>NC_044000.1:25531520-25751520 GCF_902150065.1 Myripristis murdjan
GAAGAAATAAAACCGTGAGCAAAACAAGAAGAAACTTAAGAATAATAAAGAAATAAAATAGTGTAAATAAATAAATAAATAAGAATTAAAAGCAATGACAGTTACAGTTAATTGGCAATTTGATCTTAGAACTGTCTCAGTGAGGTCAGCTCCAGGTTCTGCTGAAGCCTATTCCAGCTGTGTATTGCAGGTGTGTATTCCAGCTGTGTATTGCAGCTGTGTATTGCAGGTGTGTGTTTAGAACTGAGCGTGTTACCATCAGTTTCAAACCGGACTCAGCAGGCGATGAAATGTTTTATGAAAACATATTTAAAGTCTGTTTCTGTCTCAGGGCGTTGAGCTGCAGCCCGTCGCTGCCCCGCCATCAAGGCCGCCGCCTCCTGGCTCCTCCTCCTCCTCCCGTCTCTCTGCCTCCCGGCCGCTCATCAGCTCCTCGCCACTCCTCCAGACTTCCCAGAATCCATCGGGGCAGTCTGTGGCTGCCCGTGGCCTCCAGCTGGTCGGCGTCTCTCCCCCGGGTGATGCAGGAAGCCTCCAGGTGGCGCTAGAGGGCGGTCAGTGAGCAGCGATTAAATATTAAAATGATCTTTATTTATGTTTAATGGACCAAAACCCAAAGGTGTCAGACTGCTTTACAGCTGAAAAAAGCAAAAAACTGTAAAGTGCAAAGTGCAACTGATTAAATTAAATCAAAGTACAAAACAAAAACATTCAAACATACGAAGGAAAACAGAATCAGAGATTATTCAGTAAAACAAAGCAGGAAGTCACACAATCAGTTGTTGAAAGTCCTGTTGACAAACGAGACTTAAGCAGCAGGTAAGAGAAAAAAAATAATTCCACTACAAGTCACAATTTTTTTGTCTGATGAGTTTTATATCACCATGCTGACCTTGAATTGATGCGCTGTTCTTAATTTAATTTAAAAAAAAAAATGTATTTTTAATTAGTTAAAGTAAATTACAATACATCAGTTTTTGTCATTTTTAATTTTATTTTGAACTTATTAAATTATGTAATTCCTAGATTTGTATTTATCTTTTTAAGCAAATATAAGATTTTTGTTTGGACATGAGTCCAAGATCGATCTTAGAGGTTAGAAAGATATTTAGTCAGCTTTCATTACTCAGGTACAATGGGCAACCTGCAGCAAGCCCCACCCCCTGATGGCTGACTGTCTCTCTCTCTCTCAGCTGTGAGCGAGCAGAGCCTGCTGCAGTTGGAGGTGAAGGAGGAAGACAGGGATGATGAGGAGGGAAGAGAAGAAGAGGAGCGAGGGATGAAGGCTGAGGACAATGACCCTGCTGCCGACTCTGCCCATCCATCTTGAGTCTGACTGAGCCACGCTCACACTTGCTGAAACAGACTGAAACAGACTCAAACTGACTCCAACTGACTCAAACTGACTTCAAACAGACTTCAAACTGACTCAAACTGTCTTCAAACAGACTCAAACTGACTTCAAACAGACTCAAACTGACTTCAAACAGACTCAAACAGACTCTTGACAGACAATTGACAGATTATAATTTTGTTAATTAATGGACAGTTTTAGTCTTTGAAGTCTATGAAGTTTAAAGGTCTGACCTGTAAGACTGTCTTCCTTTTCTCCGCTCATATCTTTATAAAATTAATACTTTGGGTTTTTTGGCTGCTGGTCAGACTGAGGAAGACATGTAATGACAGGTTGATGACCATTAGACTCTGGCTTTAGTTTTATACATTCACTAAAGGATTAGTCCGTAAACAAAACAAAACAAAACAAAACAAACAAACAAACAAACAAAAAAAAAATAGGTCAACTGGTTGTTATGACTTAACTGTAGGATTCATCAAATGTATCCTTAATATGAAGCTTTTCAAGTCACTGACAGATTTTTCATTTTTCGTAAATCATTCTGCTGTTGTACATTAAGATGTAATTATTATTAGTATTGTTATTATTATCATTTAATTTTTTATTATTGTTATTACTTTTTAATAGCTGTGTTAATGACATTTGCTTTGTGTCTGAAATAAAGAGCAGAGCCATACAGAGATGCAGTCTGGCCTTTACAGTTTATTTCCCTGGCAGCCATGTTGGCTCCAGACTCCTGCACTGACGCCTGTGGGCGGGCTTTTATTTTGATATTTAGGGGTTTGGCCCCCCAGCAGATTCTCTGCACTGAAGCTCTGCGAGGATAATGTCACATTTTCAAAATGGGTGAACTATCCCTTTAACTTAAAGGGTTACGTCACCGCCCTTCAGCCGCCAGGCCATAGCTCCAGGCCGCTAGGTGGCGGCAGCGCGCCCGCCAATCAGGGGAAGACACGCCTCTTCCGTTACGTCACGGCGTGTTTTGGCCGTGCTGGAGCGAAAATACACTAGCTGCTGTTCTCGTTGTTTGTTTGTTTATTTGTTTTTGGAGCATCTCTCACAGTGGACCAGCACGAGCCTCGCAGCCCGGAGACATGTCAGACACGGTGAGCGAGACCGGAAGCTCCGGTTGTCATAGCAATAAGTACAGAACGTGAGCAAGGCTGGGAACGAGGCGCGTTAGCTAGCAAGCTAACGGCTAAGCTACACTGTCTTCATAGGGACTAATGTTATATTTAGCCTTTTAGCGTGCTAAAGCTATCTGTGCTGTTAGCTACTGCTGCTGCTGTTGCTGTGTGTGTGTGTGTGTGTGTGTGTGTGTGTGTGTGTGTGTGTGTGTGTGTGTGTCTTTATTGGCTGAGCAGAACAAAAGAGACCAAAACAAAACCACTCAGATGAAGAGAACGTTAGAACCCAGCAGAGGCTGGACTGGAAGAACCAGTAACTAGAACCAGAAGCTGCAAACACCAAGTGATCAGTATTAGCAGGGTACACACACACACACACACACACACACACACAGCTGTCAGCATGGAAATGTAAGTTTGATATGTGTTAATGCTGCAGGAGGTCTGCTGGTGCTGCGTGAGGCTCAGCAGGAGGATCAGCTGCCCAGACACACACACACACACACACACACACACACACAGAGTGCGAGGCTCCATGCTCGCCTGCCAGCAGCCTGTTACACCAGAAAGTCTCACGTTCCAGTCAGATTGCTCCTGTTTCAGCACGTTTATCCAGATGACCACAACGTGCATCTGAGAGCCACGTTCAGCACGCCGCCTGTGGGCGGAGCTTTGTGAATGAAGAGGAAAATGAAAGCTCACCTGTCCCGGTGTGACAGGTAGCCCGGGACAGCACGCCTAGTCTGTGGCCCGTTTGGCCATCAGAGGGTCAGATGAGTTAATTCAAAACATCGACACAGAGCTCTCATGCCCACATTTAAACATGAAAATAAACATTTTGTGTGTGTGTGTGTGTGTGTGTGTGTGTGTGTGTGTGTGTATGTGTGTGTAGGACACCAAGCCCTCCAGTCAGGACAAGAAGGACGGAGAGTACATCAAACTGAAAGTCATCGGACAGGTGGGACTGTGTGTGTGTGTGTGTGGGTGTGGGTGTGGGGGGGGGTCAGTGGTTAAGTCTATGGGAGTTGTTAGCCTGGCTCTGTCACAGTGAGAAAACTCAGGCTTCCAGCAGCTCTGTGACTCACAGCGGATCACGAGGACCTGAGATACATTTAACTTTTGTTTGATTCACTTTGAGAAGTCAGAGGCAGGCTGACACAGCAAGCAGGAAGAAGCGGTACAGGAGGAGGCGAGGCGTCAAAACAACAAAACAACATCTGACATCATTACTCCAACATGGTAACTGTAAATGGTGCTCTTTAACGCTGGTTCTCTCCTGGCAGGACAACAGCGAGATTCACTTCAAAGTAAAGATGACAACACACCTGAAGAAGCTGAAGGAGTCCTACAGCCAGAGACAGGCAGGCCACACACACACACACACACACACACACACAGCAGGGGTGGTCAGAATTTCCCTGGTTGTAAAGTATATCTATCTATCTATCGATCAATCTATCTATCTATTTGACAGCAGGGTGAGACAGTAAACCAGATGATTGTGAGAAAGCTGCTGTTGTTTGAATCTTGAGAACAGACGCTGGAGGGCGTCTTGCCTCTTGCAGTCAGGACAGGTGTGCTGGTAGAGGGTCAAATTTATTTCCCCTTAAGGTTAGGTTTAAGGGTGAGGGGTTAAGAACAATTTTGCCAGGTGAGTTTTGGAGAGAAAAGGCTCCGACCCTCGTCTTTGTCTTATCTACCACGACCCTGAAGAACAACACGCCTCAACACGTTAACGGTTCCCGATTAAGGTGAAGCCGTGTGGCGCCCCCTGCTGGTCGGGACCAGGTGGCAGCAGCTGTCAGACTGGCTCCAGCCTCATGGACTCACCTGGTGCCCTCAGTGTTTACCTGCTGCAGCAGATCAGGGCCTCAGGCCTGTCAGAGCAGCTGCTAGTGTTGAGGGGAGTTACTGTGGGCTTGTTAGGGGCAACAGGCCTGTGCTGAGGTTCTGTGTGGAACCCAGAACCCTGCAGCCCCGACGCCGCCACAACGCTCCTGACCGCTGGCTGGCGGTCAGGAGGAAACCAATCAGAAGGTGCTGCTCTCCCTCATGCTCACCACACCTGGTTCAGGTTAGAGTCAGGTGGTGTTTTAATGTGATTCTGAAAGGGCTCAGCTTAGCCTGTACTTCAGCCTCAGTCCAGTTTAAAAAACAATTACAGGGCTGGGTTAGGTATCTTGCTTGAATTACAGTTACACTTCCACACGCCTGGCACGGTGGAAGGGGTGTGCTTCTGCACGGTCCGGGCGCGTACATGATGCACATGCACGGTCACGCACGCAGTGCGCAGATGTAAATCAATGCAACTTTCCTCCTGCCTCTGCAAAACTGTTACATGTGCACAGGCGCGTGTTACCGGCGAATGGCCGCGTTGCGCAATCAATAATCAACCATGTTGTCTGTGTCATTGTCCGTTGTCGTGCTGGCACCACGTATCAAACCAAAAGTCGGTTTATAATGAAAGTACAGCAGTCTGTGTGCGGCGATCCGGCGACCTGGTGCTCGGCCGGCACCTCGTCGGCACTGGCCGGCACTGGACCGCGGCACAGCGACGGTGTGCGACCACACCGGTTTCACCCGGGCTGGCCGGATCTGACAGGTGCCGCTCCGGCTGTCAGTTGACCTTTCTGAAGTGAGGAGAATTTACCTCCGAAACTGTCAAGGTAAATAAAATTAGGCTCAGGCTCAGATCTCTTCTCCTGTCCTAAGAGGTCAGAGGTAACATACAACACAGCTCCGTGGTTTTAAAGTAGTTGCAGGGTTGTAGCTGCTAAAATGAGTCATTAAAAGACGGGGATGCTGTACATTGTGCAGAGAAATATAAAAAAGTTATCACATAAGTGCTTATAAAGACAAAAGCAAAGCACACAAGTTAAATATTTATTGAGTGAAAAGCCAATTCATGTTTCATGCATAGCTGCTATAAAAATCTGCAAGAAAGATTCAAAATGACCTCTCCAGAGAATCACATATGTGGTGAAGTATTTCAAATGTAGTAAATAATTATTAAATATAGGTGGTGTAGGTTCATTATGTCCTAAGTAAATTACCGTAACGTTTTTCTTTTTACGGACAATTTTAGAAAATAAAATGTTTTACCTTCTTGACAGTTTTGGCGTGAATCTTCCGCCTTCATCAGAAGCGTCACCAGAATGTTAAATGGTGACGTGCCTTATCAGCTGGTGTTACGGAGGCGTGATCTGTCTGTCAAATTTGACAGGTCGGCCACGCCTCCTGCTGTCAGTTCGCCTCCCTAGGACTGCGGTCCAGGTGTGCGACAGCATATATGCTCCCTCGTCCCGGTTCATTGTCCTGCTTACCCGTTTTGTAATCTCCACTGCCTCCATAATCCACCGTTGGTAGCGGTTCTAACTTACTGACTTAAAAATCCAACATACAGAAGAGGGTGACATCAAGATCACAACATACAGAAAACCGACACACACTGACCAATACCTCCTATGGACATCAGAGCATCCCATCATGCACAAACTCTCGGTAGTCAGAACACTTTATGAACGCACGAGTAACATCACGGAGGAGAAAGATAAACAGGAGGAAGACCGGCACATTCAGCAGGCACTGAAAAAATGCCAGTATCCAGCCTGGGCAATAACCAAAGGAAAACAACAGGCACTAACAAAGGAAAACAAATTAAGCAAAACAGAAAACTCAAAAATACTGTAAACCGGGGAGCCATAACATTGCCATATATCAAAGGGATCACCGAACGCATCCAGCGGGCCATGAAAAAACACCACATAAACACCCCAGTAAGACCACACAAAAAGCTCCGACAGTGGCTGGTACACCCCAAGGATAAAACACCACCGGACAATAAATGTAACATAGTTTATGAGATCCCCTGCCACTCCTGCAACAAAGTGTACATCGGGGAGACGGGCAGGAGCTTGCTCACACGAAAAAAGGAAAACCAAAAGGAATGTGAGAAGGAAAAAACGAAAAGACACACCAGGGCAGAAAAAGAGAAAGCACAACAGGAAAATATGAAATCAGCCATCACTGATCATTGCAGAAGAGAAAACCACTTCATGAACTGGGAGGAGGCAAAAGTCGTGCGCACGGACGAGAACCGCTACCAACGGTGGATTATGGAGGCAGTGGAGATTAAAAAACGGGCAAGCAGGACAATGAACCGGGATGAGGGAGCATATATGCTGTCGCACACTTGGACCGCAGTCCTAGGGAGGTGAACTGACAGCAGGAGGTGTGACCGACCTGTCACATTTGACAGACAGGTCACGCCTCCGTAACACCAGCTGATAAGGCACGTCACCATCTAACATTCTGGTGACGCTTCTGATGAAGGCGGAAGATTCACGCCGAAACTGTCAAGAAGGTAAAACATTTTGTTTTCTAAAATTAAATACAAATTTAGATAATAAAAAATGTTTTCAACTTAAATAAAGAGTTACATTTATTCTATGCAGTATATTTTTTAATTTTATTTTTTAAATGATTGGGTCTGTGTTGGTGTGTGTGAGAGCGAGCCGCATTAGTCCAGCTCTGTGATTGGCTGATGTGTTGTGGGCGTGTCCCTTTGTCTCCACAGGGTGTCCATATGAGCTCGTTACGCTTCCTGTTCGAGGGACAGAGGATCGCAGACAACCAGACGCCCAAAGAGGTGCACACACACACACACACAGAACACACACACACACACACACACACACACACATACACACCATGGCCTGTCAGGGAGTTAGAAACATTATGGGGTGGGTGTGGGGGGGTGATGGGGTAAAAACTCACAAATTTGTGAGAAAAACCTCAGAAACCAGTTTTCCCTCTCCTCTGTTTCTGTGGCTCCACCTGTGCTGCCCCCTGGTGGCCGTGTCTCAGTCCTGCAGCTGAGTTGCTTCCACTTTGCAATAATCCCACTTCCAGCTGATGGTGGAATATCTAGGAGGGAAGAAGCTTCAGCAGCTGACTTGTTGCAGTGGTGGCTTCCTGTTCCATCACTATTCCAGCAGCACGCTGGAACTCAGTGAGCTCTTTAGAACCAGACGCTCTGTCACTGATATTGGTAAAGGCAGGCTGCATGGCTGCTGCTGGAGGTTATACACCTGTGGTGACGGGGCTGAAGGAAACACCTGGATTTATTCATGTTTCTGTCTCTGCAGTTGGGGATGGAGGACGAGGACGTGATCGAGGTTTATCAGGAACAGACGGGCGGCCACCGGACGCAACAGCAGCAATAACTCATATACCTGCTTTTTTCACTCTTATTCTTTTGTTAATTGTATTTTATATTTGTACAATGTATTGATTATTGATTATCTGTTATTGATCTGCGCTGCTCTCAGCCAGCAGGGCGGCCGGGGAGGAGCAGAGGAGATCTTTCAGGGTTTTTCATGTTTGTTTTGGATCCGTCGTCCCTCCCCGTCCTCCGAGACGCCACGTTGCCTCTGGGACCCGGCGGTCTGCGCGGCGTTCAGCATGCAGAACGTCGCTCTGTTCAAACAGGAAGCAGGAAGCAGGTCGGCCACATTTAAAAACAGAAAGGAAACCAGTTGAGCTGAAACCATCAGTCAATTAATTAATCAACAAACAGAAAATTAAGTGGTCATAATTATGATTATTGATGAATTTTGATATTCATTCATTCATTCAAATTCAAGATATGAAGGGTTTTTTTGGCGTCTGGTCAGACTGAGGAAGACTTGTGACGACGTCACTTTGGACTCTGAGCTCTTCCCATCAGGCTTTGGCTTTAGGTTCATACACTAAGAGGTTAATCAATAGATTAATCAGCAGTGTAAATACAAGTCTAATCAGAACTGGTTGTGGGCAGAGCCATAGTTTTCTCCATATGAGTGTATCAGATCCTCCAGTTTGAGGTGTCAGCACCTCCTTGTGGAGAGAAGGAGCGCTGCACCACCACTGCTCTGCAACAACATGGAGGACGTTGATCTGCACCAAGAAACCAAAACTCCATTCAGAGCTATAAAATGTTTTGAAAGACGAACAACAACTTATGATCCATGCTGCCCTGGAACTACTTTCTTCCCTCAAACTACAACTGTGGTGCTATTGTGTAGTGATACACTGGTAATAATAGGAAAGAAAGTAGTTCCCCTTGCGTTCATTTTGGAGAGGAACAGTGGCGGTGCATCGCTCGTTCTGTCGACTCTTCTTCTGAAGCCAGAATGACTGAAACCAAAGTGCCGATGTCTGATTTTTCTGTTTGTTTGTCGCCGGTTTTGCCTGGCAGGCGTCTCTGCATTTGGATGCCAAGGCCATTTCTTCACTTTTCAATAATGTTGTACAGATGAGAAGAATTTTACAAGGGTAATTGTGATATTTTCAAAAAATGTTTGTCATGTTTGCAGGCACTCGTGTCATTGTCATCCCACATGTATATTTTGTAAACATATTTTTTTATTGTTTGTGTGAGAGGAAAGGCGGCTTTTATAAATGAAATCTAGCAGACACAAATACACATCTCTACTGCAGCCCACCAGGACGGAAAGTGTCCCGCGTGTTTTGTTTTTTTTTAACATACATACAACATACTACACCATGACACATCATGTTACAACATACACCATGACACATCATGTTACAGCATACAACATACACCATGACACATCATGTTACAACATACATCATACACCATGACACATCATGTTACAACATACATCATACACCATGACACATCATGTTACAACATACTACATACACCATGACACATCATGTTTGTAACATGATGTGTCATGATCATATCACATGACAGCATGAACCATACTGTACAAGGACATGTTACAACATACTATACTATCATGTCATGTTATAACATGTAACATGCTAAACTGTTACAACATACTATACTATGACATATCATTTTTGAAATACTGTACTATGACATCATGTTACGGCATACAGCGTACCATACTATGACATTTTGCCCTTGCACACCACCACAGTGGATCTGCGATGGAGTCAAGTCGTGACTGAAGCATGGACTTGCAGCTTTAATTTAATGAGTTGAACAAAAATATGGCATTAACCGTTTAGGACTTACAGCCAGTTTTATTCACTGTCACAGGTTTTTCAGATCTCAAAAGTAACTGGACATTTGACTAAAAAGCAGTTTCATGGCTTTTTCCCTCATTATTCCATGACAAATTAAACAAATAAAAGGTCTGGAGTCTGAACAAAGTGTTTGCTTTTGCATTTGGTAGCTGCTTAGCAGAACCCTCAACATATGATCCAAAGAGGTGTCTATGCAGGATGAAGGAGGCCATCCTTAAGCTCAACAAACAAATCAAATCTATCAGATAGATAGCAACAACTTTAGGAGCAGCCAAGTCAACGGTTTGGTAAATCCTGAAAAAGAAGGAATGCAGTGGTGAGCTCAGCAGCACCAAAAAGCCTGGAAGACCACAGGAGACATCAAAAGTGGATGACTGAAGAATTCTCTCTCTGGTGAAGAAAAACCCCTTCACAACATCTGGGGAGTCCAAAACACTGGAGGGGGCAGGAGTATCACTGTCCAAACCTACAGCCAAGAGAAAATAAATCCAGAGGAAAAACAGCAAGCTGCAAACCACTGTGTCACTCAAGAACAGGAAGGCCAGATTAGACTTAAAAAATAAATAAATAAAAAAGCCTGGCTGATTCTGGAACAAGGTTCTCTGGACAGATGAAAGGCGGATGAAATTGTACCAGAATGATTGGAAGAGAAAAGTGTGGAGAATGAAAGGAGCAGCTGAGGAGCCAAAGCAGAGCCCATCATCTGTCAAACCTCACACACCTATGGCAGATTTGGACATTTCTCTCAATCTACTTTGATAATTCAATAACTGTATTCCTTATTGTTATTCCTTGTCAAGACAACAGTAAGCTCTTGCTTCATAACCTTTTGATTTTGAGTGCAAACCTTTGCAAATGTTTTCATTTTGCTGACAAATGAACATGGCATAGGCAGGATCATCAGCTCACATGAAGTGGAGACAGCAGCAAAACTCATGAGTTTAAATGCTTGTGAAGGCATGTGGATGATCAGATGCCTTTCACAAGCATTTAACCTTTTGCCTCCAAAATTTGCAAGAACTGAATAAAAAGTGACTATAATTAACCACAAAACGACCAAAAAAGTCATAAAAAAAAATTGACCCAAAAGTTCAAACATACAATACTTGGACATATCATGTTTTTATGACATGTCACAAGATTACTTATGGCATTTAAACTTTTGACCCCAAAATTTGTAAGAAATTCAAACTTCAGAGCCAGCGAGCCCCTCCCTGCAGTGGTCCAGCCTTCAGGCCTGTAACGTTCCCCTGTCGGTGATGATAATCGTTCTGCTCGCTTGATCTGAGAATGAATCAGAGGGAATGGAAGTAGGACAGTATGACAAGCTGCTTGTCATACTATTGTCAAGGCTATATGAATTGAATTTATTTAATTCGTATCAGTCATGACTTTCTAGAAGACTTTACATAGAAATATTGCTATAAATGAGTGTAAATGATTCATTTGTTGACAAAGGGAACTAAATTTGAATATATACATTTTGAAATGTATAATGAAATGTATACATACAGTGTATACACATGTATACATACATTGCTCATGGAATCCTGGTGTGGTTTGGTAGCAGCTCTGCAGCAGACAAAAAATCTCTGAGTCCTAAAAACAGCACAAAACCTCATAGGACAACAGTTACCTGCCAGAAAAGACATCTTCACCTCCCATTGCGTGCTGAAGACACACAACATCCTAAAGGACTCATTTCACCCTGCCCACCACCTGTTTGAACTGTTACCCTCCAAGAAACGCTACAGGTCCATCAGAACACGCACCACACGTTTTATGAAGTTTTTATCCCAAAGCCATCACCATAATGAACTCTGAACTGAAAACAAACCCCCGGAACACATCACAACAACATGTGCAATAACTGTGACCTCTTATTTTATCCCTTTTTAAATTGCATACGCTGGCACGATGAGTGTATGGTCTGTCTACTGTGTAGATGAAAGAATGAGTGATGGATGAATGCATTTATCTATTCTTACTTTCCTTTTTATTTATTCTGTAATAAGAGTCTGGTCTTGAATGCAACTGATTTTCGTTGTATGTTCTGTACAATGACAATAAAGTATTCTAATCTAATCTAATCTATCATTTCCAAATAAAATGCCACTTAGGGCCCCAATTTGGCCAGGGGCGGCCCTGATGACAAGGTCACACAAAAACAAAGAAACCTCGCCATGACCCTTTGGAGGCTCCGTAGAACTCAGGCTGTCACTGTGTAGGTCTTTGGGTCCTCTGGGTGGTGTGATGACGCAGGCCTGCAGTGTCTGAATGGCTGAGCCAAGAAAGGCTTTGCTGGGGAAACTGTCCTCTGTGTCGTCTATGAAAGGGATGGATTTTCTTACCATGACAATGCAATTGCGTTCAGCCTAGTCAGAGCCCCTGCTGTGTCTGTCCTCTTTGGTTTGAGCTCTTAAAGAACACATGCAGGCAGCTCAAATTCAGAAACAAATGTTTGTCTTCAAACAAATACACACACACACACACACCAATAAACACACTCAGAGAAAGTGTTATAGTGCTGAAATCATGCTTTATTAAATCAGTAATGCATAAAACTCAAGGAGGATGTATATAATGGTAAGTCTACATCAACAGATAAATTAAATCAAAGTGCAGGGCGTAACATAAATGCAAACTGCTTTATTTTTGTTACACAGGAGATGGAATCGCTGTGGTACACTGGCTTGGTGAAGACCCTGACTAGTGACAAGGTGAAATTACTAACAGCTAAGAACACACTCAAACACACAACACATTATCTAGCTATCCTCCAAGAGATGGCACTGCTTCTGCAAAGGAGAGCTTGCACTGACTTTGGTTTCTTTTTTATGGCCAGGAGATGTTATTTTTGAAAAGCCAATCCAACCGTCCTGTGCCAGAAACAGTGCACATTAAAATTATCTAAAGCCCAAAGTGCAGGCCGCTTGCACTCTGGGCATGTCAATAAAATGGTGGTATGACATAGTCAGTCTGAGCACAAGGCCTAGTCGTCCTGCTTACATGAGGGTAAATGTAAGCAGCACTCAGGGTCTTACGCTCATGTTACAATTCATAGGAGTACTGAAATAATGAACGCGCAGAAGCGTGTTCATGACAATAACATTGTCTTTCTGTTTCTCGTTCAGAACTTCAACAGGGAGCCTCTCTACCTGTTGAGGCAATCTTAAGACTTCAACTTATCGTTGAGGCACAGTGTTTAGTTTCTAAGTTTAGTAGGGTATTCGTTTCATGTGAAACTTTCTCCTGCTAAAACATTCTTTCTTTTGTTTCAGTTAATATTGTCATAAATAACAATGCATACATTTCCCATAACCGTTAAATTCGGCTATATACATTATGTACATGTCACAGAAAAGTGGTTCAAAAATCCTAAGTCATAATTATCCAATATGGCACATTTTATAACAACTTTAGACTTTAGTCTAGTTTGGCATAAATTAATGTCAAGTTTGGTATAAAAATAGTTCATATTTACAAGAACAGAAATCCTGGTCTTTATCATGTAAAGATCATTTTTGCTAATTCAATAAATAAAAAGGTTGTGGATGAGGGAAATGGGGATAGAAATTAACTTGCTGATGTTTTTCCATCTTTTTTTTTTTTTTTTTTTTTCACATGGACCGAATGTGAACATTGACAGTTGCAGAGTCGGACCCCAGCTCATTGGACAGCTTGAGAGTGTAGGCTCCGGCATCGTCCTCCTTCACTGCAGAGATCATGAGGGTGGTGAGGTCAGCAGTGTTCTCCACACGGTATCTCTGATCCCCGTTGGGAAGAGTCCTGCCCGAGCGAACCCACTGGACAGAGGGAACTGGGTCTCCAGAAAAGGATCCTGCCAAAGTCAGGAACTTTCCTGGCTCAGCGCTGACCTCCTCTGGAAGAGCCTCAATCTTTGGTGGAGTGCCTGTTCATCAAAACAAGGTCAGTGATTAGGATTATTTGTCACAAGTGTTTGCATCTGCAAAAACGATTGGGTCTTACATTAGCATGACATCACACTATACTGTTTTTTCACACTGCAATTATTTATGAAGATGCTCAGGTTGTTTAAGGGCCATTTACAATCAAAGCTGATGTTGATTGTAAATGCAAGTTACTGACAGATGCCAGTAACTTTAACTGCAGCTACATCTCACCTTTAACCCCTTTGGTGAGGGCCCTCAGTGAGGAGGAGGCCTCTACATGTGAGTGAGTAGACATTTCCATCATTTTGCTGCTGGAGCTCATGGAAACCATTGACTCAGCCATCATGGCAGACATGCTAGTCGCTGACATGCTCTCAAATGAAACCTCAGCAGTAGCAGAACGGGAGCTGCTATAACTCGCAGCCTGCATGGAAGCTGTCTCCATATGAACTGATGAAGCCGAGTAACTTTGTTGCATGCTGGCAGCATCAGTAGAAGCCCTTTGCTCCATAATAATCATTTTTGTTGGTTCTTCAACAAGAGCTGTGTAAATGCAAATGAAAAGCACATGACTACTAGCATTCCAAAGAACCAAAGTTCATACAGTGAAAGCTGTGTTGCGTAAGTACCTTGCATGTCATTTTTAAATGTTCAGAAATAACTGAAGATTCCTGTGTTTTGTTTGATGCAAATCCAAGTTTCATATTTCACAAGAAACTTGTTTATTCTTTAGTATGCAAACCAATTAAATACCATGAGGAACAGTGTGATTACGTGTGGCAACTTACAGAGGACGTTCAGGGAGCATGTTGCAGAGCACTGTCCACACTGATTCCTTGCTTTTATTGTGTATTTCCCGCTGTCTGCAACTGCAGCTTGACATATCTCCAGTGTGTACACATTCTTAGAGCGGCTCAGTCGCATGTTGGACGTCACAGACAACTGCAGAGAGAGAGAGAGAGAGGCTGTAAGACAGGCAAATGATGCTCTGGGTATCCTTGATGTTATTAATCCAAGTTGGGTTCTAAGACCCTCAGGGGTCCTTAAGTGTCTTCCAGAGTCCTCAGCCAAATCAGATGCCTTGTATTTAAACAAGAAATCTGATCCAGCATCACTGATTTGACCTTGAAGTAGATCATTTTAATCATTACAAATATAGTTTTCTTGTCTTTCTTTTATTTTTTTAAAGTCAGTTTTTGTTAATTTTCTACAAAGAAATTTAAGAAGTTAATTTTGATTTCGCTAAGGTTTCAAAGGGTTAAGTTTACTATAAACCAAGTCATGAGAAATTGTCGAGATACAAAAACGTATGAGTGATTATTTAGAGAACATGTTTTAAATCTCACCCTCTCAAATACTTGTAAAGAATATTTTAATACTGAATACAAAAATTAATGCAGCAGAGTCCACAGTGCAAAATCATTTGAGATGGGGGATCACAGCCCAATGAAGAAGCATTTCTTTGTGTGCATGGTATATTCACAGAAACAGCCACAAAACAGCTACTCACTGTAATGTTGTCTTTCAGCCACTCCACCTCAGGGGCAGGCTCTCCTGCAATCTCACATGTGAATTTGACATTTTGTCCCTCGTCGACATTCTGGGACCTGGGCTGTACCAGGAAGTAGGGTGCGTCTGAGCGCTTGGTTGTGACCATGGTGTCAAACTGACACTTGACCAAACCGTGCTCTGTCTTAGCCTGACATGTGATGATCCCCTGTTCATGCTGGCTGATCGACTTGATGGTCAGGGTCTGATCATTTCCAGAGACTCCATATCTGTATTGATCTGAGTTGGCCAAGTTCATCCCGTTCAGGATCCACCTGATGTCAGAGGCCCCAGGGATGCTGGCCCTCAGAGTCACAGACTGGCCCTCTGTAATGGACATCTGGGTGTGTGAGGCTTTCACCTCCTTCATATAAGCCTGGACTTCCTCATGGACCATTTCCTTTTTCATGATATGCTCAGAGATTTCAGTTTTTGTTTTGGAGCTTGTTGAGCCTAAAGAAGGAATTAAGAAACTCTTTCAGTGTTTGTCGATGGTCAAAAAATGCATTTCTGCTAACCTACATTTGTACAAATTTAGGTTTAACTCAATTAATTCTAAGCATATGCTTTCTTACCGCACACAGTGACTGTGCAGGTTGTAGACACTGCTCCAGCAGGATTGGTAGCAGTGCACTTGTAGACCCCACTATCAGAGACCTCAGATTCATAGATCTCAAGATGTGCTGAGCCATCCTCCTCAAAGATTTCATACCTCCCACCTTGAGACAGAGCCTAACCATGGAACAGGAAATTTAATTATTATTATTATTAGTAGTAGTAGTAGTAGTAGTATTATCATATTCTTAATGGTATTCCTTACCAACAGTCCCAAGTCTGTTACAATTTCATTAATGTTTGATATTTAAAAATTTGTAAAATGTAGAGTGAGTTTGATTATTAAACTACATTACCTTTCCATCCTTCATCCATGAGATTGTGGATTTGGGCTCCCCTGCCACCTTAACTGTCAGCTTGACAAGAGAGTCAGATGTTGCTGTGATGTCACTCAGCTTAGTGGAGAAGGAGGGCTTCTTTTCAAGAGTTGGTGATAACACCCTCTTTGGTGATTTGATTGGAGACATGACCCTCTCCCTTTCTGAGGGAGTAGGAGATTTTGGAGTGGGCGGAGACTTCACTCTCTTTGGTGACTTTATTGGCTCGGGGGACTTGACTCTCTGAGGAGATTTAATTGGTTCAGGAGACTTGGCAAGAGGAGACTTGGCCTCTGGAGAGGTGATTCTGGGTGAGGCAACAACTTTCTCTCTTGACTCAGACTTGCGGATGGTCAGAGTGAAATGAGCCTCCTGTTGGCCTCCACAATTCTCCACCAGCAGAGAGTAGCTGCCTTCATCTGACATCTGAACAGAGGAAATCTCAAAGGTGGAACTGTACTGAGTAGAGACGATGTGGTGACGCACAGAGGAACCAACAACAGTTCCTTCATGCAGCCAAGTGATAGAGGGTGCTGGCTCACCGTCAACATCACACTCAAACCTGGCAATGTCTCCCTCTTCCACAGTCAGAGACTGTGGCTTGGTCAGGATTTTGGCAGGAAGACTGGGCTTCTCTGTCTTCTTCTCAACAACAGAGGTGGTTTCCTTCACTGTTTCCATCACCGTCTCCTTCACTGTTGTTTTAGAGGAAGAAACATGATATACCTCTGTTTTGGTCATCTCAGGCAAATGGGAGGATGGAGGTTCCTCATCTTTGCGAAGTGAAGAGAAGGCGGCATATTCTGCTCCGGCTACATCCAATGTGGCATAGTCAGAAGTCTCTCCCTTGGCATTTTTGCAGACGACACGGTAGGTGCCAGCATCTTCAGTCACACAGTGACTGATCTGGAGAGACAGGACTCCACTCATATTGCTCATGTGATATTTCGTGCCCTGCTGGATCTCTTTTCCATTGTGGAACCACTTGATCTTAGGCTCAGGTTTAGCTTGGACATTCAGGGTGAACTTTGTGTTGGAGCCATATGGGACACGGTGAGATCGCATCCTAACAGTAATACGTGGAACATGGTCCAAGCTGAAAGGACCCTGGGTTACTACCTCTACCTTCCTCTCTACTGATCTCCTCTCTGATCTTAGAGCTTGCTTCCTCTCCTCATACCTGGACATGTAGTCAACTTTAGGGAGGGTCACATCTGCTTTGGCAGCCTTTTCGGGGGTGGGAGATCTCCTCCTCTCAGGTTCAGGTGATGGGAGCTTCTTGATTGGTTTAGGAATATATGAAGAAGCAAAAGTAGTCAGGTACTCAGACTGAACGTCCTCAGAGACTGTAGAGATGGCAACAGTTTTCTCCCTTTTTGAGACTTTTGTCTTCTCCTCAAACTCAATGCGTTTGAGCTCACTCTTATAAGAGGAGATTCTCTGAGTGGTTTTGTGAGGGCGCAGCAGGTCTTGGTCCTCCTTCTCCTCATACACCCTCTGCTTCTCTCTGGGGGGCTTATAAGTGGCCCTGTCGTGACGCTGGCGCAGATCAATAAAACTCGGGCCTGCCTCATATTTAGATGGTATACGGTAGGAATCATATCTGTGGACCTCCATTTCCTGTTCGTCATCACTGTAAGCTCTTCTAGGTGATGAGGGGCGCAGAGCAGACAGTTCAAAGCGAACAGGGCTGAGGCTAGGTGGAGAAGCAGAGTAGCCAAGCTGCAGCTCCTCTTCCAGTCGAAGCCTATCTTCCTCAGTTCTCTTCATGGACAGGTACTCGTCTACAGGCAACAGCAGTTCTTCATCTGACAGGTCCCCCAGAGATCTCCTTCTGATCCTGTGGTAGGCGTCCATCTCAGGAGAGGGAGTGCGATGCCTTGCGGGCCTCACAGTCTCCAAGTCGTCCTGAGTCATGGATGTGATACGCCATTTAGGCTTATACTGATCCTTGATTCTAGGCAGAGGCACCTCGTAGAACTGCTCCCACCTGGAGAGGCGGATCCGTTTCATCCTCTTCTGCTTGATCTTATCCATGGGCTCAGGGAACTCATACTGATCACGTAGCTTCTTGTACCACTTCATGTCAGAGAAGGGTTTGAAGTGTTTGATTTCCATGTCCTCCTCAAGAACAGCTGGATTAATAACACGAGGAGTGGGAACAACATATGGCATACGCAACCTCTTCTCATCTGCCCGCTTCTTCCTTTCTTCTTTCTCTTTCTGTATCTCAGCCTCAGTCTTCTCACTCTTCTTAGTGGTTACAGCAGGTTTGAACATAGTGGCAGCTTCCCTGACGGCTTGCACTGCCACAGGTGGGAGAGGCATGATGTCGGTGCCAGACAAAATCTGTGACAACCTCACTTTTTTGTCGATTTCTTCTTTCTCAGCTGCCTTCTTCCTATCCTTCTCGCTCACCTCATATGCCTTCTTTACATGAGTGACACGTTCAACCTTAAGCATGGCCTGGCAACTAGCAGAACCGGCAGAGTTAGTGGCGGTAACTCTGTACACACCAGAATCTTCAGGAAGAGTGTCTCTCACATGCAGGATGAAGTAATCCAAGCCCTCATGGACAACCTCAATAGATGGTCCAAAGGCCAAAGGCATACCATCCTTCTCCCATTTCAGTGTGGGGCGGCCAGAAACTCTGATCTCAAAACGTACATTCTGGCCCTCCTTGCACTCAATATTTGCAAGAAGGCGTTTGAACATGGGCCTCAGGGTGTTGTCTGCGGGTTTGGGGCGAGGGATAACAGTAAGACGAGCCTTGCAGCTGTCATCACCATATCTGTTACGAGCCACAACACTGTACTCAGCATCATCCTCCTCCTCAAGGTTGTGGATAATCAACTGGTACAGACCCTTGTCAGTGATGAAGGTATATTTCTTGTCATCATAGCCAGGGATCATCTTCTGTCCAGACTTATGCCAGATGACACGAGGTTCAGGGTGAACAGTGATGGTGACGCCAAAGCGTACATCCTCACCAATATAGGCAGTGCGGTTGACCAGAGGCAGAGTGAACTCAGGTGGCTTCTGAAGCATTCTTGCAGTGTCAACTCTGCGCTTCACCTTCTTTACTACACGAGTTGTGAAGAAGTCACGGTAAGATCTGACGCCATTGACAAACAACTCTGCATAGGCACTGTCCTCACCGTATTCATTGACAACCTTGCATCTGTATGTACCATCGTCTGCTCTGGTGACCTTGTTTATGGTGATTACAGCCAGGCCGTCCTCATATTCAATCTCATATTTGTTACCAGCCTCAAGTTGTCTGACACCGCAATACCATGTCACCTCAGTTGTGCTGTCATAGTTCTCAATGTTGCAGATGAATTTGACACTGTCTCCCTCATTAACCACTGAGTGCTTAACCTGGCCTGCAAGAGGGCCGTGCTCAAATGGAGCAATCTTCACCTTGGCGACAAAGACTCCTCTCTGGGACCGGATGGAGCCACCACTGGCCACACGTGCTGCAGAGACAACAGTGTTCCACTCCTTCTTTACGATGCTCTGGTAGTATCTCTTATGCCTGCTTGTCTGAATTTCTCTGGTGCTGATCTCCTCTGTAGGCTTTGTCAGCCATGGATGCTGCAGAGCCTCAGCAGCGGACATACGATGCTTGCGGTCTTTGGTAATAAGGCGGTCTGTGAAGTCTAATGCCTCAGTGCTAACCTGCTTGAAGGATTCGTCATCATAGCTGTAGGTTGCATTGGAAATGTTGTCAATCATCTGCTGGTTAGTTTCAGCAGTGAATGGATTGAGGCCACTGAGGAGCACATAGGCAAGGACACCAACTGACCACATGTCAGTCACAGTGCTAACCATGTCACACTGGTGGATCTCAGGAGCAGCATACTCTGCTATGGTGTACTGAATCTTGATTTGGTCTCCAGGAGTCAGGTGTCTAGCCTGGCCCAACTCAATGATCTTCACATTAGTGCTGGTTTTGGTTGTGTACACAATGTTCTCAGGTCTGATATCAAAGTGGCCATAACTCTCACCATGCAGAAACTCCAGAGCTGAGCAAATTTGCCTGATATAATTAACAATTTCACACTCATTCAGCTCAAAGTCGGCTGTGTTGAGGCGCTCAAAGATGTCAACACCAGAGATGAAGTCGTAGATCATCACCAGCTCCTCAGGGCTGTCGAAGGACTCATGGAGCAGGAGGAAGTTAGTATGTTTGGCAAGATTCAGGGTTGCAATTTCCTTCTTGATGATGGCTTGATCAGAACCCCTAACTTTGATGAATTTAGCCATGTATGTCTTCTCAGAGCTGGTGTCAACACAGCGGTGGACAATACCAAACTGGCCTCTTCCCAGTTCCTCTGCAATTGCATACTTGTTATGAAGATTGTTTGCACCGGAGTGTTGAGCCTTGCCTCTGGGGACATGGCCAGTATCATCAACCTCCCGGTCATACAGCAGAACCCTGGATTTGTCCTCCTTGGTCATGATGGGACCACTGGTCTCAGATGGAGCACTCTGGCCAAACTTGTTTTCGGCAATGACCCTGAACTGGTAGCTGGTTCCTCCAAACAAGTTGATAACAGTATAGCGGGTGTCACGGGACTGAGCAACACGCTCCCACCTCTCAGCAGTGGTGGGGCACTTCTCTATGATGTAGTTGGTAACTTTGCTGCCACCATCATTTGCAGGGGCCACCCAGTTGAGTGTGACAGAGTCTCTGGAGACGTCACTGGCTTTGATGCCACGTGGAGGATCAGGCACATCAGCCACATCCAGTTCAACAGTCTGCTGGTCAATGCCGAATCTGTTCTTGGCACAGACAATGTAGAAACCAGCATCCTTCTTCTCCACTCCATTAGGGAAGACCAAAGAAGTGAATGACCTGGTGACGATGACCTGGTAATAGCCATTGCTGTCAATGAGGTCCTGACCCTTCTGCCATGTGATAACAGGATCTGGTTTTCCACTGAAGGGAATCTTGATGTTGACCACCTCTCCACGCAGTGCAGGGATGGCTTCCTTGTCCTTAAGGTTCTTTGGCAGGTGGATCTTGGCAGGAACTAGAATCAACAGATATAAAACATTAGCTGGACTGTGTTATATCATTTTTAATGTTGTAATACAACTATAATTGCAAGTTTGTTCTGAACATTGTGTATTGTCTGTAGTGGTCCAGTTGCAGCGAATGTGAATCTGTGAGCTTACCCTCAACATCCAGAGAGACTGTAGCACAGATGGAACCTCCCTGGTTGGTGGCCCTGACCTGGTACACAGTAGAGTCTTCCTCATCACATTCAGTAATAACCAGCTGGTGGTAACCTCCCTTGAACTCCTGGATCTTGATCTTCTTTCCATCCGACTGGATCTCCTTTCCTCGCCTGAACCATTTGATAACAGGCTTGGGCTGTCCTGTGATCTTGCAGACCAAGGTGGCATTGCTCTTGTGCTTCACGCTCATGTTCCTCAGCTCCTCCTTGAAGGCAGGAGCACGGACATCAACTGCTGCAGCTGGGACAATGGGAGCGGTCTCCTCGCTGTAGTCGCTCTGTCCACCGAGGTTTTCACACTTCACACGGAAGATGTACTCTGTGCCCACGGTGAGGTGCTTGACAGAGAACACGGTCTGCTTGATCTCATCAGTGGTCACTGGAGTCCATTCACCCTTCTTGTCCTTCTTCTCAAGGAAGTAACTCTTGATTTTGGAGCCACCATCACTGACTGGAGGCTTCCAGGAAACCACACAGGAGTCCTTGGTGATTCCAGAAACAACTGGTGACAGAGGTGGTGATGGTCTCTCTGAGGATAGGAAGACAAACCAGAAACCATCAGTGGTTTCAGTATTTTTGCAGATTTAATTGTGCAAATCATTGGCCTTGTTGTATTATAACATTTTTTCAATTGAACTTTACACTTTCCTTCAGTGTCTGTGTTCTACATGTATGCTCTACTGATATTAGCATGCACACCCTGTATATGGCTAGTGTTGCAAATGTTGGTTGTGTCATATGTTACCCCTTATGTGTGCCATTCTTAATTATCAATTTGTTGCCACATCTCACCAAGTTTTCATGACATATTACTACATTGTATCTAGTGGATTGATTAAAGCAAGGTCACAAAAGCTCACCCAGCTGACTTTTGATGAGGATAGGTGCAGACAGCTCCAGTGGCTCACTGTTGCCATAGCGATTCTGAGCATACACACGGAAGAAGTATCCAGCGCTGTCGATCAGGTTGGGCACGCGGCAAGATGTGCCATTGATGGATGAAGACACCAGTTCCCACTCAGTGCCCTCCTTGTCCTCACGCTTCTCCACGATGTAGTTGGTGATCATGCAGCCTCCATCGTCCTTGGGAGCCTTCCAGCTGATGATGACGGAGTTCTTCAACAGGGCCTCCAGAACAATGGGACCCTGAGGAATGTCAGGTTTGTCTGGAAACAAATATTACACCTTTATTACTATTTGTATTTGTATTTCTATTTCTATTTTTAAATCCCATGAATGTCCCATGAACCTTTGAGGATAAAATCAAGAAAGATCCTGAACTCCTCTCCTGAAAAACTTTCTGAGGGTTAACACGTAAACATTTAAAAAAGAAATTGCTATGTAATGGTAATCTGTTCTTAAAAATATGGTCACCACTCCTAGGTTATCTTCCTTTTGATATCTGATGTATACTTAAAAGGAACAGCCACTCCCTAGAATTAGAAATCTCTGTACAATACAAATGGCACACATTTTAGATTAAACGTTACAAAATCTGGCACTCAAGGATTGTCAAGGCTAATATAAATAAAGGATGCAGAATTGGAGAGCTCTAATTTGCTTTAATTTGTATTCATATATGTATTTTCTTTCTTCTGTAATAACAATGACTATTAGCAATGTCATGCAACAATGTCATGTGACACACTCTAGCTGCCTGCAACCTTCCCCCACACACAGTGAGTGAGTGAGTGAGTGAGTGAGTGAGTGAGTGAGTGTGTGTGTGTGTGTGTGTGTGTGTGTGTGTGTGTGTGTGTGTGTGTGTGCCTGCGCGTGCGTGTGTGTCTGTGTCTGTGTCTGGGAAAACTGCCAACAGGTCATGCGCCTGTAGGAGAGAATCTCCGCAGGGATGTGAACAGACACCGTCCCCGACCGGCGCCGGTGCGAGGGCCCGTCCAACGCTGCTTGCAGCTTTAATTGTTTTTATTATTTCCCCCCTCCCTCTTCTTTGTATGGTTATTATTTGTTGTGTGGTTGGGGGGTAAATGCTCCTTTTGTCATTGCATTTTGTCAATGTATTTTCAATAAAATTAACTTTAATAAAAAGGAGCATACCATAGATTTCAACATTGAATGCAGTGTCAGCCCTGCCGAAGTGGTTGTGCAGTCTGATTCTGTATTTTCCTCCATGGACTCGGCGCTGCACGTTCTTGATGACCAGGTGTGTGTAGTGCTCGGTGGTCTCAATGCTGATGTCATCAGTGTTCTCCAAGGTCTTGGCCCCGTGAAGCCACATGATCTTGGGCTCAGGGCGGCCAATGTAGACCGCATGGATACGTAGGGTGGTTCCCAAACCGGCATAGTAAGTATCCTTTAGTGGGTAGTCGGGGTGGAACTGGGAAGCGGCCTCCAACACAAGGGTGCCAGTAGACTCTGCCTCTCCAGCGTCATTGATGGCCTTGCAGGTGTACTCTCCCTCGTCCTCCTGCTGGTCGGTCATGATGGACAGGGAATGGTTACGGCCATCAGAGCTCATCTCATACTTGCGGGACTCGACGACTTCTTTGCCGGCATGATACCATTTGATCTGAGGAACAGGCCTGCCAATGATCTGGCATTTCATGACAGCTGGCTGACCAAGCTTAGCGGTTACTTCGTCCATTTCCTTTCTCAGGCTTGGTTTAGTTTCGACTGTAAGCACAAAATAAAGCACCTTTATTAAATGATCGCATCTTAACATGTTGTATAACTATTGTGTTTAAGGGTTGTATATAAAGGAAGGTGACAGCTGCATGCAATTTTCTTGCCAAATGAAATATGTTTCTCAGCTGGAAGATTTCAGTTTACTCACCACTTAGCTTGGTCTTGATGCATGTGGCAGTCCTGCGAGGTCTGCTGATTCCAGTCTCATTCTCAGCGAACACTCTGAACTCATACTCAGTGGCCTCGGTCAGTCCAGGCATGGTGAACTCCTTTTCCTTCAGCCTCTGCTTGTTGCACTTCTTCCAGGTGCTCTCAGTGGATTTTCTGTACTCCACCCAGTAGCCCAGGATCTCCTTTCCGCCATCACACTCTGGAGCTTGCCAGCGAATAGTGATGAAGTTGTTCATCACGTTCACTGTATCAATCTCACCTGGTTGGCTTGGCTTGTCTGAAAGGAAATTAACACATCAGTTTGATTATCTCTCTAATATTATTATCTTTGATTTATTATTGTTTGTAAGACAGCCTGTTTAATTGTGGTCTAAAAAATAAAACCCCACACTGTTCCACAAGTCACATTATTAATGCTGCAATATTAACTGTAATAAAAGAGAAGACAAGACTGACCGAATGGATCCTTGCATGTGACGGTGTCAGAAACAGGTCCAGCTTCGCTCTCTCCAATGTTGTTGACAGCAACAACACGGAAGTGGTAGTCGGTGTCAGGAGTGAGTCCAGTCAGAGTGAACATGGTGGAGGTGATCTTTGCCTCATGTCGAGACCAAGTTTCAGCAGATACATCTTTGTACTCAACAAAGTAGCCAGTGATGGCAGAGCCGCCGTCGTCCTTGGGTCTTGACCAAGCCAGGGCCACAGAGCTCTTGGTGACATCCATGATCTCTGGTGGGGTGCTTGAAGGTTCAGGGGCACCTGTTTTTAAAATATGCAGAAATTAACATTGTAAAGTCTCATGTTTCCTGATGTGATTTCATTTATGTGAATTTCAACAGCTTTATTTTATTGTCTTGTGTATATCACTTAGTTTTGTGTTTTACTCATAATCTATTCCTCCAGTTTTCCTCCAAGATTATGAGACCCTTTCAAGCCTCACCAGATAAACTCAAAATTCCATTGTGGTTATACTAAAAGCAAGCCTGTTTTTCGTAGTTTGTGACAAGTTTGCATTTGGGAGACAGAAGGTTTTCATCCAAAGGCACTGATGTGTGCTATGCCTTGGGCCCTATCACTCCTGTCTAACAGTTGATTATAATGTTTGCTTTTTCATTCTTTTTTTTTTTTTAGAACTTCAAGTTGTATCTCCTGATATACCCATTGTAAATCACTCTGAATGGAAGGGCCAGCATAAAAAGAAACTGTTGTCAGTAAAGCTCATGTTGAGTAGTTTGTACTCACACAGAGGAGTCTTGGGCACGACAGGCTGCTCTGACTTCAGAGAGGCGCTGATACCAAAGGAGTTCTCTGCAGTCACCTTGAAGTGGTATTCTGTTCCTTCCTTCAGGCCCTTCACCACCAGCTGAGTGTCAGTCACTCTGGAGTCCACAGTGTACCAGGCGTTTCTAGTTACCTCGCGTCTTTCCACAATGTAACCCAGGATTTCTGAGCCACCATTGTCGGCGGGGGCCTTCCAGCACACCTTGACAGAGTTCGCCTGAATCTCCTCGAAGACCATTGGTCCCTCTGGAGCACTGGGGCGGCCGATGACCTTAACCTTGATCTGGGCCTTCTTCTTGCCGACCCTGTTCTCTAGCAGGAGGTCATACACTCCGGAGTCATTCCTCTCGGCTCCTTTGATCACCAGCTCGCTAGCATCTTCAGTAGAAGCGACCATGGCCCTCTCAGAAACTGCACCGCTGTCCTTAGACCACTTGCAGGTCGGGTGTGGTTTACCTCTGATGGGCACGGACAGTCTCAGTACTCCTCCCTGCCTCACCACATACACATCTTTGTATTTCATCTCCAGGTCAAAGTCAGGAGATTCTGGAGAACACACATTGATAGTTAGGGAATCTGCAACTTTGTAAGTCCTTTATAAATGGAGTTATTATTAGTATTATTATTATTACTGATGGTTTTTGTGTAACTGAAACATCCTTACCGAGCATCTCTGTGACTGTGACGGTTCCTGGCACTTCAGCGGCTTCTCCACAGCCGCCAGCATTGCAGGCCATCACGCGGAACTTGAACTCCTCGCCCTGAGGCATTTTGGTCAGAGTGTACTCGCAGATCAGAGAAGGTGTGGTGTTGCACTTGATCCAAGCCATGGTGCCCACCTTCTGCATCTCAATCATGTAGCCATCCACCCTGGCGTCTCCTTCATCGTCGGGAGGACTCCAGGCTAGGGACACAGACGACTTGGTGGTGTCTGTGATCCTGGGGTTCTGAGGGCAGCCAGGTGGATCTAAAGTGGGAAGAAAAGCAGAACTTATCAGTATTTACAGCTGCTGCTTCATAGGAGACTCAATAAATATAGTGAGTGCTACAGGACTAACCAGATGATTCTGTAGATTTGATGTAGTAGTAATGACACCTATCTGTGACTTAAAATTTATTCTACTGTGTAAACCAGTGGCTTTCAAAGTGGAATATTTTCATTCCATTACAATTTAAACCACTTAATCTCATGATGTTTAAACTGTCAGTGTTGTAAACAAGTAAGTAAACAATTTAATACTTAAAACAGTAAATAAATATCTTTTCATATCCCTCAGGCAAAATCATTGTGACATAATAAAAGTCAATTTGGCATCTAGAGCATGAAAAAGTTTGAAAACTCCAGGCATAAACTAAATTATAAATTATGGAAAGTTTTTTATCCCAAATAAATATAGGTTTCATTAAATAATTCCTCTCACCAATGGGATCTGTTGCCACTGCTGGTTTGGAGAGCAGGCTTGGTTTGCTCATTCCTCTGGCATTGATGGCAGTGATTCTGTGTTCGTACTCCAGGCCCTCGATCAGCCCTGTAGACCTGTATCTGGTCATGGTGATGGGGTTCTTGTTGGCGCGCACCCATCGGTCTGATCTCACTTCTTTACGCTCAATGATGTATCCAGAAACCTCAAGGCCGCCATCCTCCTCTGGTGGCTCCCAGGCCACGGTCATGCCGTCACGAGACACGTCGAAGATAATGGGTCTGCCAGGAAGTCCAGGCACATCTGTGGAGATGGACAACATGTCACCATGCTAACAAGACAGCGTAACACCATAAATCTATGTCTGTTCTGAATTGTTACTATGGACAAGAGCATCAGTTAAACACTTATGAAAAATGGTTCCAAACCTTTAATGAATTTCCAAGAGATCAGCACAGTGAGACAGAGGAGCTATCCCTCTACTCTTCTAGTTCTTAGGGTTATATTGTCTTTCTTTACCACCACACTGCTCATAATCTTAGTAATGCATGCAAGGTGGACTTATTACATTCTTTTTATAGAGTCAGCTAAATGTGTGACCGCAGAGATGAACTCACTCTTCAAGCTCTTGCACATAGCAATCTCAGACTGCAGGAACTCTCCGGTGCCATAGCGGTTCACAGCAGCGGCGCGGAAGACATACTCGTTGCCCTCGATCAGGTTCTCAAACTTGAAGGTAGGTCGGCTGACCGAGTCGGACACGGGCACCCAACCTGGTCGGTGGGCGTCACGCTGCTCCACCACATAGCCGCTGATGGGAGCGCCGCCGTCTCTAACTGGTGGATCCCAGCTACAGGTGACTGAGGTGGCGTCAATCTCATCAAACCTGATGGGTCCCTTTGGCTCATCGGGTTTAGCTGGGAAAAAGAGAAAGGTTGTGACATAGCACGGGTTTACAGGCTGCTTCTGTTTTCTGTGAGTGTAAACTTCTAGAACATTCATTATAAGATGCTCTGAATAATACTGTCAACCAAAGGCCTAAGAGGTAAATGTCAATACATTCCTTGAAATACAGTAGATACAAGTGCATATATGGAAAGCACAGATAAAACAACCACAAAAATATATCTTAATTCCTTACAGAGAATGATGACCTTGATGACCTCAGTGGTGACTCCGGTGGCATTCTTCACCTCCAGGGTGTACTCTCCTGTGTCGTCAATGGTGGTCTCAGACACAGTGAGCTTAGAGAACTTCTTCGTGCTTTGGATCTTGACGCGGTCAGAAACTTTCATCTTTTTGTCGCTGAAGTACCAAGAACAGACGGGAGGTGGCCTGCCGATGAAGGGCAGGTCCAGATCCAGAGTCTTGCCAGCTAGGACATTGATGACCTTCTGAGGAATGCTGGAGAGGTCCACCACAGGCATCACTATGAGAGGAGGGGACAGGGACAGTTTACATAAATGGATGAATGAATAAATGTTTCCAGTGCAGTTTCTAATTTAGGAAAATTCAGGAAGGTTTTTTGATCTTATATCAAGAAGAAAAAGAATTCAGGGCCATAATTTATGGTTAAAATAACAATAATAATAATAATAATGATGAAAAAAATTTGCATTTTGGCCTTCACTGAGGTTTGGACAACTAAAATAAACCAGCAGAACCAGAGACAATGGAAATGACTGCCAATAGATAACTAAGACCCAATTAAGTCATACAGAAACAAAGGATGGAGCCAGGTGACCGGCCATTTCTTACCTGCTGGATACATGAAGTTAGCATTTACTCACTCTTAAGACTCTTCTGTATCATTTAAAAGTAGGAAACAAAACTTTGTTGGGTTGTTTGTGTCCATTACCTCTCTGTTCCTGTACAGTTATGGCAGTGACAATCTCCTTGGGCTCGCTGGCTCCTCTGCTGTTCACTGCTCTGATTCTGAACAGGTACTGCTCATTCTCGTTCAGCTTGTCGATGGTGTGCTCAAAGTCGGTGGTCTTCATCGTGGCTACCTTCATCCACTTATCGGTACCAAATTTGCAGGCCTCGATGACGTAGCCTGTCAGCCTGCTGCCACCGTCGTGCTCAGGCTTCTCCCAGCCCAGAGTGACGGAGGTCTTGGTAACGTCGACCATCTCCAGCTTCTGCGGTGGCAGGGGCACCTCGCACACCAGGACAACGTCTGGTGTCTCGCAGGGCTCACCCACGCCGTAGATGTTCTCGGGCAAGACTCGGAAGTAGTACATCATACCCTCCATCAGGCTGTCGATCTTGTAGGATGTCTTGCTGCACTTGGAGGTGACGGTCTTGTAGGCCCTCATGGAAGCTTCACGTCTCTCAATGATGTAGTTGTTCACTGGCGCACCTCCGTCCACAGTCGGGGCATCCCAGGAGATGGTGGCAGACTCCTTGGTCAGTTCCTTGATCTTGATTGCTCCAGTTGGTCCAGGAGTATCTAAAGTGAGAAAGACATTTGATGGGTTTCACTCCAAAATACTATATATTGATTTTTGGAAGAAAAAAAAAGGTGCTCTAAATTTATAAATTTATCTGAAAAACAAGTTATATCTTGAAAGAAATCTACAAAATTCTGTAGTGAAAAAATGAACTGTTATAAGCAAATATCTTAGATGACTCCTAATTTCAATGCTAACCCATAATTTGCTTAAATTTATATTGAATGCCAGCATTCAATAAAAGATAATCAATATCTTAGTATATACATAGAATATATTAAGAAAAAAAAGAGTGAAGAAATTTTTATGGTAAAAGTGAAAACAGCACCTATATTTTGAATAGAGGTTTATTTTACAATGATATCAGTGTTGCAATAAAATAAATTAATGTTGTACTTGCAATTAATGTTGTAATTAAAGTGTATTGCTCAAAGAACTTAAGCTGGCAATGTTGCAGTTGTTGCACTTTTGAAAAAATTGTATTAAAATCACTGTATTACTATAACCGCATTAATGTATGGTGGTACCAATGGTGTAATGGTGTATGTTATTAATACATATTCATTAGCTTCATTGTATGTAGAGCACACTGTGACTGAAGCGCTTCTTATTCTTACATGAATTCTCAGATTTTACACAGCCACTTATTTTCACTATTTCACTATTGTCACTATGAGCTACAGTGAATGACCTACAATTCTTTTTCATTTTATTGTTTTCCTTTCATTTTCTGACACCATCATCATCGTCTTACCGTAGATCTTGACAAGGATGTTGACTTCCTGTTTTCCAGCGGTGTTCTCAGCCACCAGGGTGTATTTGCCAGCATCGTAGCGGTGGACTTTGTCGATGATGAGCGTGGTGGACGTGTTGGTGACCTCGATGAAGCCACGGTTCTGCAGGTCAACACCAGGCTTGGTCCATGTGATGGCAGGAGTGGGACGACCAGTCACAGTGACAAACAGGCGCAAGGAGCCGCCAGCACGTAGGCAGATGGTCTTCTTCAGGTCATCGTGGAGCTCGAAGTCGGGAGTTTCTACATACCAAGAGGGAATTATTACAACACTACAGGCTGCTTGTAATGTTGGTGATCTACAATTTTAAGTTTATTCTATTGCTACTCTGAGTAAGACTGTTGCAAAATATGTTAGAAGTAGGGGAGACTGGGGACAGTTGCAACACTTTTTACATTACCCTCAGTTACTCAGAGACTATTTGGACTAGGCACACCAAATTTTTACATATTAAACCTACATCTGTCTGCTATATACCCATACCATTTAAAGATGGCTACATATAACATATCAATCACAATATTTATTTGAATAAAGGAATTCAAACGTTGCAACTGACCCCAAACCTGGGGACAGTTGCAACACGGATCAGGGACGGTTGCAACATATTAAAAAATCATTAAATTTCACCAATTATCTTCTGATTTTTGTCTGAATAAGCACAGTATACAGTATTAAAGTATTTACTAAGTTTTGTTTTGTGTAAAACATAGGCCTACCCTGAGTTAATGTGTAGATGTTACTGAAGCAATGTGTAGATGTTACTGAAGCTATAGAAACTCAATATGACTGTTTTCACAGGAAAATTTATTTAGTTTGTCCCATAGCACAGCACATACAACAATATACAACAATAACTAATTGCTCATTTTTGCTCAACAAGTTATTTGGGGAATTATTTTGTTTATCATTAGCATTAGTTTCTCATTATGATTGCCTGTTCTGTTCATCATGAGCAATGAAATATATTAATTGTGCCTATTTTGAGCTAAAAATCTTCAAAAATACTGTTGTGTGGTCTGTTTTGATATTAGCATAGGGACAGTTGCAACTGTTGCAACCGTCCCTGTGGTATCAGTCATGACAAAACACCATGTGCTAACTAGCCACAGTGACATTGACACATGTAAACGGTGTCACTGAATAGTCAACAAAACAGTGATTCAAGCTAGGTAGGTTTGGATTAATTCATACAAAAGACCAGGACAGTATGACAAAAATACAGCTCATGAAAAAATCTACTTTCATACCTCCAAAACATTTTTGCCTTGATAAAAGCTGGACCAGATGATCAATATGGCCACTCTCTTGTTTGTGGGTAGAGGGTCTAACTGAGCATGTGCAGTGTGAGTGTCATCACTCTAGCATGTTTCTGATTGGAGAAATAAGGCTTGTTGCAACCGTCCCTTGTTGCAACTGTCCCCAGTCTCCCCTACGGTCATATCTGCAAATGCACTTTTTGAATATGTGCTGGATTTAATGTGTGAGCATGTGATTTTCTATTTCCCATGTGAAAATGTCATCTCCATTTGTGAGCTGTCTCTTTCCATGGGAAACAATCTGTGTGTAATGGAAGGCGAAAATGTTACGATATGAAGAAAAAAAAAAACACTTTTCAGTGTTTATAAGGAAACTTTCTTTTTAATAAGTAATGGAACTCCTTTGCTGTATTTGCCTACATTTGGTCCACATTTTCAAAACAGTTAACAAAGTGAGAGACTAGAGTAGCAAATATTGACATGACATCTGACTTACCGAGTCTCTCCACTGGCTCGGTCTCGGCACATGGCTCACTGAAGTCTCCGGTGCCATTCACGTTGATGCCGGAGACTCTGAAGCAGTATTTCTTCCCTGCTGAGAGGCCAGTCACCACGTATTCGGTTCCCCTCAGGGTCTTCTGATGGGCCTTAGTCCATTCCTCTGCTCCGGCCTCTTGCATCTCCAGGATGTAGCCAATCACGTCGGCTCCTCCGTCCTCCACAGGGCGGGACCAGGCCAGGCTGATGCTGTCGGCATGGGTGTCGACGATACGAGGGATGGATGGAGGAGCAGGAGTGCCTGAGAGGGGAGGATACAGAACTGAGGATCAGTATGTCTGTGTGAAATTTTTTATTTGTACACTGTGTGTTTTTGCACACCTGAAGTAGTTTTGAAAATGAATTGTTTAGTTACAGGTAATGTCAGGTATGATGAACAGGCTAGACTTACATGTAGGCACTCTGCAGACCACATAGAGGGAGACCTCGCTGGCTTCACTCTCTCCTGCCTTGTTGATAGCAGTCACTCTGAACTGGTAGATGTTGCCCTCGGTCAAACCAGACACCTTCAGCGTGGTGTCCAGGTGGGCGCCATCTCTGTTGACTTTCACCCAGCGGGCGCTCTTCCTCTCTCGCCTCTCCACCAGGTAGTGGATGATTTCACTGCCACCGTCACTCTCTGGCTTCAGCCACTCAATGGTGGCAAAGTCCTTTCCTGAGGCCAAAATCTCTGGTGCTCCAGGAGGAGATGGCACGGCTGGAGAAAGAGAAGTTCACCATCAGAAGTATTCAGTGTTACAGGTTAAGCAGGAATTGTAAAGAGTTGTGATAACTCTACACAGAGTAGTACTTACTGAATGTGTTTCTGGCGATCATGAGGTCCGACTGGAGATAGACTCCGGGTCCATACTTGTTGACTCCCCGGACTCTAAACAAGTACTCTGTGTTCTTGAACAGTCTGGCAATGTTGCAGGTCAGCTCCTTACACTCGGCATCCATGATGACCCAGTTGAGCCTGTTAGTGTCACGCCTCTCCACGATGTAGTGGGTCACTTCATCACCTCCATCCTCGAGAGGAGGCTTCCAGCTTAGTGTGCACGACTCCTCTGTGATCTTGCTGATTTCGATGCTGCCCTGACACACTCCAGGAGTATCTGAAAAATGAAAGCAGTAACTGTAAACTTAAGTGCAGACAATTTTAATATAAAAATTTAAACCAGCCTTGAAGATTTGTAAGTTAGAGGTTAATAAACAGCAATTATCAGGGAGAAAAAAATGACTTTTTATACTCACCAAGCACTTGGACGTTGACTTCGGCAGTCTTGGTTCCACTGACATTCCTGACAGTGAGGATGTACTTTCCAGTGTCATCTCTGTCGCAGAACTTGATGATGGCCATGGCTCGGGTGGGCGTGTACTGCAGGTGGTACTTCTCACAGAGCTCCAGCTCTTTGTTTCCCTTGGACCATGAGGCCTTCGGGTCGGGCCGACCTCCGACAGCGGCATCCAGAACCAGGTCTGAGCCGGCTCTGACCGTCACAGTGTCTGAGAGGAGTTTGCTGTCCAGCTGGGCCTTTGGAGGCTCTGTTGACAAAGTGGAAAACGAACATGAATTAACATGTTGTAACAATTCTGGTGACAGTAAAGATAAGAAATTACCTCTTGAAGATTACAACATTGAATAATCTTACCGAAGTCAGTCTTGCACTGCACAGAGCCTGTGGACTCAGAGGGCAAGCTGAAGACCTGGTTGGCGTTCTTGGCAATGACTCTGAACTCATAGGGTTCTCCCTCTCCCAGGGCAGTGACAGTGAAGAATGTATCTGTCACGTTGGTGTAGTTACATTTGAGCCAGCGGCCCTCACCACTCAAGGTGAATGGCTTACGCTCAATGATGTATCCCACGATGGGACTGCCTCCATCGTACAGTGGAGTGGACCATTTGAGGGACACAGTGGATCTGGTGACGTTAGTGACCTCTGGCTTACTTGGTGGATCTAAAAAGAGACAGAAACGCAGATTTTTTCAGGCAACTATCTATAGCTATATTATCATAAAGTGTATCAATTTATAATTGCAATTGCAAAGTTCAGCAGAATACTCCCAATATAATAATATGACTATCAGTAAGGCCTACATGTTACTAAAGTGCGTTCACACTCACCGACAGGGTTCTGTGCCACAGCTCTCTTGGAGGCCTCGCTGGCTTTGCTCAGGCCGGCACTATTCATGGCATAAACCCTGAACTGATACTCCAGACCTTCAACCAGACCTTCGACCCGGTAGTAGCACTCAAAGCATGGGATCTTGTTCTCCCTCACCCACAAGATGGTGTTGCGCTCCTTCTTCTCAATCCAATAGCCAGTTACTTTGCTGCCACCATCACTGTAGGGCTCCTCCCACTTGATGTTCATTGTGGTGGCAGTGACACCAAAGACCGTGGGTTTTGTTGGTGGACCAGGAGGTGCTGTATAAAAATGAGATACAGTCTCATATAACACAGCTGATCTCAGAGGTAGGTGTGTTTTGTTAGTAATAATACATCTAACTTGTGGTTAGACTTCATTTTTGTAGTATTAATGAATGCTCCAAAACTGATATGAGAAAAAACACAAAAAATAAACAAATACTTTACTCATACTATTTTGTTGGTTTCTTTCTTAATGTTAAGGTTTACTGTATTATCATGTGTGTTGACTTTAATCTCTTTCTATGTATTTACTGAGAGCATGGTGTTTAATTTTACATACTGTGGTTGCACACTGATGATCAGGGTATAAATTATGGGGTTTTAGAAGTGTACTCACTGAATGGATGCTCTGCAACAATAGTCTCTGACTCAGTGGACTTGCTGACACCGAACCTGTTCTCAGCACAGACCCTGAAGGTGTACTGCATGTACTTTGTCAGGTGGCTGACATGGAGGGATGTGCGCTTCACACTGGAGTTGATCAGCTGCCATGCAGTGGAGCCAGATTCACGTTTCTCTACAATGTAGTTGGTGATGTCAGTACCACCATCATCCTCTGGTGGCTCCCAGTTGAGCACACAAGATTCAGAGGTGATGGAGGAAATCTCAATGGGTCCAGTGGGAGGACTGGGTCTACCAATGACGTTAACTTCGACAGTGAAAGTCTTGGTTCCTACCACATTCTCGAGAGTCAGGTAGTATTTGCCTCCATCTCCTCTCATGGCCTCCTTCACTGAGATGCTGGTTCTGTCCTTGGCCACTTTGATGGCGACTCTGTCTGAGTTCTTCAACCTCATCTCCTCCAGCCTCCAGCTTACCTTAGGAGCAGGTCTTCCGCTGATGGGAACGTCAATGGTGAAGGTGTTGCCAGACCTGCATGTGATGAGCTGGTTGGTAATCTCACTGAGATCGGCAGCAGGTTCAATGTGAGGCTCCTTGACGAGCACAGAGGCCAGAGTTTCTCTGGGCTTGCTGAAGCCAGCTTCGTTCTTGGCCTTGACACGGAAGTCGTACTCATCACCCTTGTTAAGCTTCTCAACCACATATGTAAGGTTCTTGGTGTTTCCAACCACCATCCATTTGTCTGTTCCTTTTGGTTTGGCCTCAATGACGAAACCTTGGATGCGGCTGCCACCATCATGCTCTGGTTTCAGCCAGCCCAGAGACACAGAGTTGTCTGTGGTGTCCAGGACGTCCAGTCTCTTAGGTGCTGCTGGCTCTGCTGTGGCAGTAACAGGCTCAGTCAGCTCAAAGGCCTCACCTAGGCCATGCTGGTTCTCAGCTGAGACTCTGAAGAAATATGGCACTCCCTCCAGCAGGTCCTGGATCTTCAGAATATGCTGAGTGCATTTTCCTCCAGATTGCTGCCATGTACGGCGGCTGGCCTCACGTCTCTCTACAATGTAGTGATGAATGCGAGCTCCACCATCATTGAGAGGAGGCTCCCAGACCAGTGTGACTGAGCCTCTGGACACCTCTTTGAAGGCCAGGGACTGAGGAGCTCCAGGGGTGTCCATCACCTTAACAGTGAAAGTAATGGCCTTGCTGCCACTGGCATTCTCCAGGGTAATGGTGTATTTTCCTGAGTCATTTCTAGAGCAGTTTTCCATGGACAGTGAAGTGTAGCCGTCTGTAGTGATGATTTCTGACAAGACACCCAGCTCTCCATCCTCTTTCACCCAGGTGGCCTTGGGAATGGGTTTTCCTCTGAAGTGGATGCCCAGACACACTGATCCTCCCGCCTTAACAATATGTGTCTGCTTGAAGCTAGCATCAATGTCCACCTGTGGTGGTGTCAGTCTGTCTACAGCCTTAGCAGGCTCTGTCAGCTCCTTTTCTTCACCCTTACCCACGTGATTGACAGCTGAAATACGGAACCTGTAGTCAGCTCCTGTCTGTAGACCTGTCACCACATAGGTTGTTTCTGCTACCAGCTCTTCATTAACTCTCTTCCATTCCTCCTCTTCACCTTTTACCATCTCGATAATGTACCCCAGGATCTCCATGCCTCCATCATCTGCAGGCTTGGTCCATTCCAGGCTGATGGAAGTGTTAGTAGAGTCGGACACACAGACCACGGATGGAGCACAGGGGATATCTTTCGGCTCAGCAGCCTTGATAGGCATGGAGATGTTGCTGGGAGTTCCAACACCAGCGTCATTTACAGCCATGACACGGAACTCATACTCCATATCCTCTGTCAGGTTGAGCACTTTGTGAGCGCATTCAATGATGGGCTTCTTGGTAATCACCTTGTAGAAGCGGACAGTCTTCTTCTCACGCTTCTCCAGAATGTAATACTGGATGGGGTTGCCTCCATCAGATGTGGGAGGAGTCCAGGACAAGGTGATGCTTTCTCCTGTTACCTCAGTGGCATCAGGAGTTCCTGGAGCATCAGGAGTAGCTGGAAAAACAGTAAACTTTTGGTTAGTTTGGTTGTGTGCAGTTATTAAACAGGAAAACTAATACAGCACTGTCTCTATTTATGTTGTCTCAAGTACTTTAGGATAGTACTAGTAATTTTCAATGAATAGATTTAATGAATTTGAAACTTATCTTGCATTCACTGCCATGGATGCATGTGAGATTATGTATTATGAACATAAATTACGTTCATAACAGTCAATACAGTACAATCACATCCAGCTCTCCACTTACTGTATTGCATCTGTGCAATGATGGGACTAGATTCCAAAGGTCTGCCCACTCCAAACTTGTTGACAGCAGAAACCCTGAACTGATACTCGTTGGTCTTGATGAGCTTGGAGGCATTGAAGGTGCACTCCTTGCATTGATCTGACACCAAGGCCCAGGATATCTTGGCAGTTTCACGCTTCTCAACGATGTAATGGGAAATTTCAGAGCAGCCATCATTCTCTGGTGGGTTCCAGGACAGGGTGCACTTGCCCTCAGAGATGTTACTGAACGTGATGGGTCCTACTGGTTCCCCAGGGGTGTCTGCATTAAAATGTAAATAATTAAATTTTTAAAATCAATACGTCTGTCTCATGGGAAAAAATAAAGCATTTAACAGTTAAGTGATTTGCTCTTTGACTGATTTATCTTGTGTCCAACTTAAATACTCCATTCTAATATGAACAGAAAACTGACAAAATGTATACCTTGTACTTGAACATTAATGTTCTCCTTCTTGGCTCCAGATCCATTGGTAGCCTCCACAGTGTAGAGGCCACGATGTGAACGATCAGCATCCCTGACGAAGACAGTGCTCGATCCAGCCACATTGATGATATCCATCATTTTCTTGGTAATCTCCACACCATCTCTGTACCAGACGACCTTGGGAACAGGGCGGCCCGTGATGGTCACCTTCAGCCTGATGTTGTCTCCGGCCTTGACAGTCAGACCCTCAAAGTACTCGGGGCCAAACTCAATATTTGGAGCAGCTGGTTTGGAGGAGAAAGTGGTGAGATAATATGAGGTTATTTTTGGAAGAGTGAATATCTGGTTAATCTTTGGGTTTGTTGGTAAATAAAATTTCTATGTTCTTTTTGTGTTTAGTGTAATTTTAAATTAGTGAGTATGGAGTTGTCATTTCCTAATAAGACAAGTGCAAGTGCAATTAAAGGCCCATGGTATTTAAATTGGTGGTGGTGTGTAAACCTTTCAGTAACAAGTAATCACTCACCATTCTCACTTCTGACGACAATAAAGCCAGAGGAGTTGGAGGGTGGGCTGATGACACCAATGGCATTCCTGGCAATCACTCTGAACTCATAACGCTCATTTGTTGCGAGGCCAGTGACGGTATACTGGCAGTCATGCACGTCAGTCAAGTTGGCCTTGAACCAACGACCCTGTCCTTGGCGTTTTTCAATGTTGTAGCCAGTAATCTTGCTGCCTCCATCACGTTTGGGTGCATCCCATTTCAGTGTCACTGAGTCACTAGTCACATCAATGTAGTCCGGTTGGCCAGGAGGATCTGAAAAACACAGGATTTACCATTTATTTTACAAACACACTCATTTCAAAAGTTCTCCAGTTACTACGTATAAATTACAAGTACCATGTGAATAGAATCAAATAAAGTGATGTATTCATAAAGGTCTGACCCAGCACTTACCAACAGGAGAGACTGCCATGGTGGGCTTGCTCTCATCACTCATGCGGCTGAAGCCAGCATCATTTTGGGCGTATACTCTGAAGGAGTATTCCAGGCCCTCAATCAGGCCCAAGATCCTGTACTCCCTCTCAGTAACCAGCACAGTGTTGACTTTCTGCCACATAATGCTGTTCGCCTCCTTCTTCTCCACATGGAAGCCCTGGATGGGTGTACCACCATCATAGATGGGCTGTTCCCACTGGATGGTCATGCCGTCATTGGTAACATTGTATACTACGGGCTTGCCTGGTGGGCCTGGAGGCCTAAACTGGTGTTTGGCAATGACCATCTGTGAGATCAGAGGCTCGCTGACACCATACCTGTTCTCAGCACGCACTCTAAACTGGTACTGGACACCTTTGATCAGGTTAGGGACCTTGAACTGAGTTCCCTCCACGCTGGAGCAGGCCATCTTCCAGTCAGTCTGGGAAGTGTCTCGCTTCTCCACAGAGTAGCAGGTGATTTCTCCGCCACCATCATCATTTGGTTCATCCCAGGAAATCATGATGCTCTCAGCCCTCACCTCATCTAGCCGGATGGGTCCAACGGGCTTTGATGGTGGCCCAAGAGTGATGACATGGATGTGGAAGGACTTCCTGTTAATCTGGTTGTCTAAGGTCAGGGTGTATTTACCCTCATTCTCCTTCCTCACATTCTTTATCATTAGAGTGGCCTTGTTGTTTGTCTTCTTGAAGCGCACTTGGTCACTCTCCTTCAGAGGCAGGCTGTCTTTCAGCCACAAAATGGAAGGTTTGGGTTTGCCCCTGTATGGCAGCTCAATGTGTACATTGTGACCAAGGCGAACACTGAGGGAGCCATCTGGGTAGTCTGCAAGGCAGGCTTCAGGAGTGATGATGTAGTCAATCACCTTGATAGGGCCCACCTCAACAAAGTCACCTTGTCCCTTCTCATTCCTGGCAGCAACCCTGAAGAACATGTTTGAGTGCTCCTTGAGTTTCTTGACTTCAAACTCACATTGTTTGCTGGTACCTCCCAGTGACCATTCTGCCTCGTCCTTGAGCTTCTTCTCAATGACGTAGTCAGAGATGATGCTGCCGCCATCATAATCAGGCTTCAGCCACTGTAGAGTAACAGAGGTCTTGGATGAATCCTTCATGGACACCTCCTTGACACTTCCAGGAGTTTCTGTAGCCTTCACTGGCTCAGCTGTGTCACAAGGATCACCAACACCATTCTCATTCTCTGCTGACACACGGAAAAAGAAGGATGTCTTCTCTGAGAGATCCTCAATTGTGTAAGTTGTGTCTGTGCATTTGTTTGTCACAGCAGAGTAGGCTCTCTTGGAAGAGTCTCTCTTCTCAACGATGTAGTTTGTGATCTCTGCACCGCCATCAAGGAGTGGAGGATCCCAGCAAAGAGTGACCTTTCCACGGGTCACGTCCTTCAGCACTAGGTTTCTGCACTGAGCGGGTGTGTCCTGGACCTTCACGGACAGCGTTAGGGTCTTGGCCTCTCCCACACCATTCTCAATCTTCACTGTGTATTTACCGGTGTCAAGCCTATTTACCTCACGCATAACAAGGACTGTGGTAGTGTCTGAGTGGTGGAACTCATATTTGGGGTTATTGTCAATGCATTCCTCTCCCTTGCTCCAGGATGCAGTGGGAGCAGGTCTGCCCTTCATAGGAACAGACAGCTCCACATCTTTGCCAGCCTTCACAATATAGTGAGTTCTCATGGCTACATCTGAATCAACCTGGGCCTCCTCTGTAAAAATAAGAAAAATAATAATAAAAAAAAACATATAAATAAGATTTGTAAAGGTTTTGTAATTATATTCAAGCATTGCCTACACTCCAAATGTATTTTAGGTGTGTTTCATGTACCCAAGATATCCTTGGCCTGTACAGCTTCCGTCATCTCAAGGGGTTCTCCACAACCAGCACAGTTAACAGCAGACACTCGGAAGAAGTAGTTGACATCTGGCTTCAGGTCATGGACTACGTATTCTGTCGTCTTGACCTCTCCCTTTGAAGTAATGAGCGCCCAGTTTTCCTCACCCTCAACCAACTTTTCCACCATGTAGCTGGTGACATCACTGCCTCCGTTCCATTCAGGCTTGGACCAGCCCAGGGTAATGGAGGTCTTGGTGGAATCGACCACCTTTAGCTTGCAAGGCTCATCTGGTGGATCTGTTGAACAGAATGTATAGGTTAGGTTGAGAAGAGGGATGCGCATATGGAAGTTGAAGGATAAGTCACAGACTGCAGGTTTCTGTAGTTCAGAAAGTATTACTATAAAGCTAAAGAAAATCTAACATAAATGCATCTGCAGTGTTCATTTGTTCCATTCATTTTAGTTTATTCTAACTGTGGAAAAAATTGGGAAGGTTCAACCATCATTGCACATACCAACTGGGTCAGCAGCCTTATAGTAGTCAGATGCATCAGAGAATGGTCCTTCTCCAGCCTTGTTGATAGCACAGACACGGTACTGGTATTCTTTTCCTTCTGTCAGATGGTAGACAGTCTGTTTGATGTCAGTGACAGGATCTTTGTAAACTCTGATCCAGCGAAGGCTCTTCTTGTCACGCCTCTCCAGGTAGTAGCCTGTTACAGGGCTGCCTCCATCTACACCTGGTTTGTCCCATTCTACCACCATGGTGGTCTTTGTGATAATGTTCACTTCAGGAGTATGAGGCTGCCCAGGAGTTACTGTGGAAATACGTTGCAAATATAACAAAAATATAAGAAATATATATATAACAATAATTTGAACAATGTCCAAAAGTTGAAAATCTGCAGATTTTCAACAAAATAAATTTTTTGCTATTATGACAATGCCCTAATGGAAAATGTTAAATGCACGCCTGTATGTAGTTGATTAACAGGTTGGCATTCATATGACAGATAACTCTATATATACATGACACTTACCAAAGGCGTTCTTAGCAATGACTGGTTCAGATTCCAGAGCATCTCCAATTCCATACTTGTTGACACCCATGACGCGGAACACATACTCGTTTCCTCGCACCAGCTTGCTGACACTAACGTGGGTTGTCTCCAGGTTGTCTGAAACTGTGGACCAGACAACTCTGCTGGTTTCACGCTTTTCAACAATGTAGTGGGTCACCTTGGAACCACCATGGTCAGCTTCAGGCACAGGCTCCCAACTGAGGATGATCCTGTCTTCTGTGACGGAGTTAAAGGTGATGTTTCCAGGTGGGGGTCCGGGTTTATCTAGGGGATGTAAATAGATATACCACATGAAGGCAGAAATAAAGGGATAATGCACTAAATAAGAATATCACTGTTTCAAAGTCATTGGAAAAAAAAAACTAGAAGAATCTGTTATATTGCAACAAGAACACATGAATACCTAGGATTTCAATCCTGATGGATGCAGATGCTGTGCCCAGAGCATTTTTGATTTTAATGTCATATGTGCCTGTGTTGAGGCGAGTTGCATCCTTGATCAAGACACCAGAGGAATCAGTTGTGCTCTCAACAGAAACGGTGGACGTAGCTATCAGTTCCTTTCCATCCTTGAACCACTCAATCACTGGCAGAGGTTTGGCAATGATTCCCACTTTGAGCTTGACAGAAGCTCCAGCCTTGTACTGAACCACATCCAGATACTCAGGGGGCAAGTCAATGGTGGGGGCACCTGAGACGGCATTAATTGATATAAGCAACAAATCAATAATTACAATGTCAACCAGACAAATGATATATTTTAACTATAAAATAAACCAATGACTCACCACATGAATCCATGCATGTGACTGGACCAGCAATAAGAGATGGGTTGCTGACTGACCCAACAGCGTTCTTTGCATAAACTCTGAACTCATATGATTCATCCTGGTTCAGTCCAGATACAGTGAAGCCCATCTCAATTATGTTTGTGAAGTTGGCCTTCACCCATCTGCCACTGGGAGCCTCTCTCCTCTCCACACTGTAGCCAGTGATCTTGCTTCCACCATCATATGGAGGCCTCTGCCAGGCCAGGCTGACAGAGTTCTTGGTGACGTCTGTGATGCGCACATTTGCTGGGGGCTCTGGAAAACAATGATTGAGGAGGAGAAACAAAATGAAATAATTAAGCAAAGAAAATTTTTCCAACTAAAGTTTTCCATTTATTTTAGACTATCTGTAAATTCACCAATTTTAAATACACTCATATTTAGATATTCAATTTTGGTCAAACTGCTCAACCTATATTTCAAATAATCTCACCTAAATAGTCACTGAAAAATTTTACATACACCACACCAGCTTTAAATACTTACCACAGGCATCAATAGCCAGCACCTCCTCGGATGTCTTGCTGACCTTACCGATACCGGCTGCATTCTCAGCTGCCACCTTGAACTCATAGATGAGGCCAGGGCAGATGTTGGTGACTCTCCACTGGGTCGCTGGGATGGCTGTCTTATTGACTTTCTGCCAGAGGATGCTGCTCCTCTCCTTCATCTGGAGGTGATATCCAATCACAGGGTTTCCACCATCAACCACTGGCTCATTCCAGCAGACAGTCAAGCTCTCTCTGGATACGAAGCCCAGCCATGGTGTGGATGGAGGTCCAGGGATGGCTGTGATGGACAAAATGACAAATATTAGTGATACCGTTCATAAAGATTCACAATCAGTGATCAGAAATTTTCACCACCAGTAGACATTTGGTTTAAGGGTAATCAGTAATAAGTATTTGACTTCTTTTCTTACTGTATGGAAGCTTGATTGTGATTGGTTTGGTGTCAATGTGGTCGCTGATGCCATAGCGATTCTCAGCCTTGATTCTGAACTGATACTCCTCTCCCTTGGTCAGTTTGGTCACCTTAATAGCACTTCTGGCAATGTTAGAGGAGACCTCTGTCCAGGTAGGAGTGCTGGTCTCACGCCTGAGGACAACATAGTTGGTAACAGGACTGCCGCCATCATACTCTGGAGGTGCCCATTTCAGACAAACTGTGGTTTCTCCAACCTCCCCAACTTCAACTGGACCAACAGGAGGTCCAGGTCTGTCCAGGACAACAAAGATGATGAAGATCTTGGTGGTACCACCTACATTTGAGGCAGTCACTTCATATTTGCCAGCATCACTTGCAGTGCTCTCATTGAGGGTGATGAGAAGGCTCTCAGGAGTTACTTCAGTCAGGAGCCTCTTGGATCCCTTAATGACGACATTGTTCTTGGACATAGTCACCTTTGGCATTGGCCGGCCAGTAAGAGGAATCTCAAATGTCAGGTTAGAACCTGCTCTCACATAAACAGTGTTCTTGGGATAGTTCTTCAAGTCAAACTCTGGAGCCTCTGTTGAAAAAAAAAAAGACAGAGTGTAATGAGTAATGTTACACTACAGCTGGGTACAAAATGGGAACGTTTCTGTGGCCTTTAAAAACACATGAAAATATAAATATAAATTTTCCCAAAATTGAGATTTTTTTAGTTTTTTCAAGCTATCTTAATAAATTATGTATGACCTTTTATGGAGCAGCAAATCCATCAAAATAAATGTTGTTGACATGTAACATAAATAGTACAAATAAAATAATACAGCAATAAACAACCATAAATGTATCTATCTGCAACTTGTTCTTTTTTTTTAAAACATAATTCTCTGAACCTATTTTTGAAGTGCATTTGATGTTTTGTGATGTGACTCATTCTCCAGGTCAGGGACTACAGATCCATACAATCCAAAGTAAAAATGTGGTAGTAAAAATAGAGATCATACCATGTATTTCCTTGACGAGAACAGGTACAATCATCTCCTTGGGTTCGCTAAGTCCAGCGTGGTTCTCAGCACGGACTCTGAAGAAGTACTCTGCACCCTCCCTAAGGCTTTTAATGGTATGGTTCATGGTCCGCACCGTGGCACACTTCACCCACTTGTTTTGTCCTTTCTCAAGGGCATCAATGAGGTAACCAGTCACTCTGCTTCCACCATCATATTCTGGTCTGGTCCATGCAATTGTAATGCTATCCTTGGTAACATTTGCAACGCCAAGTTTCATGGGTGGACTTGGCACCTCTGCAAAATTGACAGGTATAAAATTTTTATCAAACCTATTTTGAGGTAACATTTTCCATTAAATATCATTAGAAATAAAACTCTATTAAACAACCGTCAGTTTGTACTTTACCTGTGATCTTTGTGCCACTCTTGGCCTCCTGAGGGACACCCACTCCATACTCATTTTCTCCAATAACTCTAAAGTAATAGAAGGCTCCCTCTTGCAGATCTTCTATTTTGTATGTCAGTGCATGGCAGTTGCTGGTCACAGAGACCCAAGCCTTCTTACTTGCCTCACGTTTCTCAACATGGTAGGCTTTTACAGCATCACCACCATCATTCTCGGGAGCTTCCCAAGTGAGGGTTGCAGAGTCCCGGGTCACTGCTGTAACTTTCACATTGACAGGGGGTCCAGGACTGTCAAGCACCTTGACAACCATGGGCAATGTTGCTGTTCCCAACGGTGACTCAATGGTCACTGAATACTCTCCAGAATCATTTCTTGTTGACTTCTCAATTGTCAGTGAAGTACTGCATTCTGTTGATTCAATGGTTCCTCTGACCTTGAGATCAACACCCTCCTTAGCCCATGCCACTGATGGCACAGGTTTGCCCTTAAACGGTACATTAAGAGTGAATGCTGTGCCATGCTTGACCATGAGGATCTTGCGCATGTCAATGTCAGCATCAAATGATGGTTCTGCAGTTCTGTCCATAGCCACAGCTGCATCTGAATATGGGCTACGTGGGCTGCTGCCAACTTTGTTGATTGCCTTTACACAGAATTCATATTCTGCATCTGTCTTCAATCCAGTGATTGTGAACTCCAGGCTTTTTGTAAGAGGAATAACTTCGACCCATCTTGCTAGCTCTTCAGGGGATTCAGGCACCTCTTCCTCATACTCCTCCTCTTCCTCCTCTTCATCTTCTGCCACCTCTGGTTTTGGTTTGTGGATGTAGTCTCTATATTCTACACTGTATCCGAGAATGGGAGCACCACCATCAGCTGTTGGTGGTTTCCAGGCAATGGTTACAGTGTCTTTGGTTGAATTGAGGATCTTTGGCTTGGTTGGGCGTGAAGGAACAACAAGCGCATCCTCTGCTCTGAAAGATGCAGACGTGTCACTTGGAGGACTCAGGCCAGCAGCATTTTCAGCAAAGACTCTGAAGTCATAATCACAACCCTTGCGCAGTTTAGTTGCTATTGTGCTGCATTCAACAACAGGTTCTCTGTTCACACGGACCCAGCGCATTCCTGTCTTCTCACGGCGCTCAATCACATATCCTGTGATAGGACTACCACCATCATTGACTGGCTTGCACCAGGTTAGGGTCATAGAATCCCCAGTTACAGCAGTGACCTCAACACTAGTGGGAGCAGAGGGGAATGTGTATGGATCTGTAACCTTTATAGCTTCACTTTCTAGGGCCTCTCCAAGTCCATACTTGTTGACAGCCAAAACCCTAAATATATACTCATTGCCCTTGAGTAGTCCTGTGACCTTGTAGTATGTTTTTGTGAGGTCTCCCTTCACCAATGTCCATGCCAGGCGGCTGGTCTCGCGTTTTTCAACAACATAATGAGTGATCTCAGCACCTCCAGTCTCCTGAGGTGGACCCCATGACAGAGTGCATTCCTCAGCTGTGAGACCTGTGATCTGCAAAGGTCCTGCAGACGGCCCTGGCTTGTCAAGAATCATGCAGTTGACTGGCATGGTGACTGTGCCGGCAATGTTCTGTAGAGTCAAGGCATACTGGCCAGAATCTCTTCTGATGCAATCCTTCACAATGACAGAGGTGCTGGTGTCTGTAGAAACAATCTGGATTCTTGCCCTCAGCTCAATCTCCTTGCCATCCTTAGTCCAGGAAATGACAGGAGCAGGGCGTCCAGCAAGGTCAGCATAGATTTTCAGAGTTTCTCCTGCCTTTACCACCACTGTGTCTCTGAACTTGACATCCATCATGATGCGCGGTGGGTCTACATCATCCTTCACAGTGATGGAACCAGTGTTGTCAGATGGCTCACTGAACAATCCAGCTGCATTCTTAGCAATAACACGGAAATCATACTGGCAATTCTCTGTGAGGCCTGTCACATCATAGTAAGTCTCTGGCACATTGGTGAAGTTGCACCTTGTCCAGCGACCTTCAGGAAGGTCTCTGCGCTCAATGATGTAGCCAGAAACCTTGGCTCCACCATCATACTCAGGTTTAGCCCAAGACAAGGAGACAGATGTCCTGGTCACAGCGGTGACCACAGGTGTGCCTGGAGGATCACATGGATCTCTGGCTGCTACTGCTTCACAGGCCTTACTGCATTTACCAATACCAGCAATGTTCTCAGCATAGACACGATACTCATACATCATGCCCTCCTCAATGTTGTTGACTTTGTACTCTGTGTCCTTGATCATACCACGGTTCATCTTTGTCCAAAGGATGCTGGTACGCTCCTTCCTCTCCAGATGGTATCCCAGAACAGCACTACCACCATCATTTACAGGTTCATTCCAGGTAACCACCATATAAGATTTGGTCGCCAATTTAACTATTGGAGTGGAAGGAGGCCCGGGTTGTTTGAAGTTGTACTGGGCAGTGATTCCAGGTGAATCAAGATATGTGCTCTTTCCATAACGGTTGACAGCATAGATGCGGAACTGGTACTCTGCTCCATGTGTCAGACGGCCAGCCTTGAAAGCTGTTCTAGCAACATTGCTTGCTGCCATTTGCCATTCTTGTGTGTTTGTATCTCTCTTCTCAACGATGTAGTTGCTAATTGAGCACCCACCATCATAATCTGGTGGAGACCAGGACAGTGTGATGCTGTCTGAGGTCACAGCATCCACCTTAATACCTTTAGGTGGACCTGGTTTATCAAGGACAACAACTCCAATGTCTGCTGTGACTGTGCCAGCTGTGTTGGCCAGGGTGATCTCATATTTTCCAACATGTTCTCTTGTGGCCTCCTTGATGATAATCTTGGATGAGGTTGCATTGTTCAAAATGGTCACTGATGAGGTTTGCTTCAGGGGAAGGCCATCCTTTTTCCAGGATACAACAGGCTTAGGTCTACCTCTTACTGGAACCTCAATAGTCAGATCCTTGCCGGCTTTTACAGAGTATGTGGTGAAGAGCAGGTTGACAGAGGGCTCAACTGCAACATCCTTTGCAACTACGGGCACACCAAGATCCTTAGGCTCACTCTTTCCCTTCTCGTTAATTGCAACAACTCTGAATAAATAGGCTTCATTAGCATTTAGGTTAGAAACTGTAGCTTCAGGCACCTTAACTGTGCATGCTGTGCCCCACTTATCACCTTTCTTAGGCTTAAACTCGACATTGTAGCATATGACTTTGCTTCCACCATCATGAGCAGGCTTCTCCCATGCCAATGACACACTGGTCTTTGTGACATCAGTCAAAGTAACCTTACTTGGTGGCAGAGGCACCTCAGCCACTTTAACTTCTTTTGTTTCAACCATCTGTCCTTGGCCAAATTCATTAACAGCACAGACTCTGAAGTAGAAAATGCCACCCTCAGGTAGCTCTTCAATCTTGAATGAGTTGGCTGTGCAATTGCTGGTCACAGTAGTGTAGGCCTTCCTGACAGACTCTCTCTTTTCTACAATGTAGTTTGTGATTTTAGCGCCACCATCAGTGAGTGGGACATCCCAGGCAAGAGTCACTGAATCCTTCTTGACCTCCTTGACAGCAAAGTTCTGTGGTGCACTTGGTGTATCCAGAATTCTTACAGCAACAATGGCAGATTTGGTACCACTGGCATTCTCCAAGGTCAGTGAGTATTTGCCACTGTCAAAGCGGGTGACATTGTCAATGACAAGCATAGTGTATGAACTTGTGGCTTCAATCACAGCATGCTCAGTGAGAACACCTTCCAGCTTCTCCCATTTCACGGCAGGTTCGGGCCTTCCTCTGATGGTGACAAACAGACGCAGAGTTCCACCTGCACGTACAGATACCACCCTTCTGAGGTCAGCATCCAGCTCAATTTCTGGTGCTTCTACCCTCTCAGAAGTGACCACAGTGCCATGGACATTAGCAGCCTCTCCTACACCCTCTGAATTGATGGCGCAGACACGGAACTGGTATTCTCCACCTTCCTTGAGGTCTGCGATTTTGAGTTTAGTGGCTTGAATGCCAGTGGGTGGAGTACACATGGTCCATTCCTTCTCAGCTGGTGCCTCTACTGCTGGTGCCACTTCTGCCTCTTCTGCTGGTTCTGGCACTGGTGTATACTCCCTCATTTCAACAATGTAGCCCTTGATATAGGCACCACCATCAAAGTCAGGTTTTCCCCAGGACAGAGACACAGATGACTTAGTGTAGTCTGTGACTTTGGGATGGTGTGGAGGTCCGGGTGGTGTGGTGGCGTCACATGCTCTGTAGAATAAGGACAGTTCACTAAGGTCTCCCATTCCAGCCTCATTCTCGGCAGCAACACGGAATTCATAGAAGTGATCTGTCATGAGACCTGTGACCTTAAAGTGGGTGTCAGTCAGCTTTTGCCTGTTGCACTTGGTCCACCTAACACTATCTTTGTCACGCTTCTCGAGGTGGTAACCCTCAATATCGGTTCCACCAGTCTGCTCTGGTGGGGTCCATGACAGAACCATAGAGTCCTTTGTGATCTGACTTGCCTCTGGCGTTCCAGGAGCACTAGGTGGCTTGTATGGATTGCGTGCTATAATGGGCTCAGACTCAAGATAGTCACCAACACCATATTTGTTGACTGCCCTTACTCTGAAGATATATTCGTTTCCAGCCATCAAGTTGGTTACTTTATAGTACAAAGCCTGGATCTTAGGTGCAGCTGCTGTCCAGGACAACCTGCTGGTCTCTCTCTTCTCCAGGATATAGTGAGTGATGTTAGCTCCACCGTCTAGAGTTGGTTCAGACCAGGAAAGGATGCACCTGTCAGCCATGACTCCAGTCACCTTAATAGGTCCAGTAGGAGGACCTGGTTTATCCAAGACCTTGACAGTGATGGGGAAGGTCTTCACACCACCAAGGTTTTTGAGGCTAAGGTCATAGTGACCACTATCAAGCTTGGTGACATCCTTGATGGTTATGGCTGCACGTTTCTCTGTGTTTTTCACTTCAAAACGCAGGGCCTTTTCCATCTCCTTGCCCTCCTTTAGCCAAAGAACATCAGGGACTGGTTTGCCATAGATATCTGCATCAAGAAGTAGGTTTTCTCCAGCATTGATCACAATGACATCCTTGTATTTGGGATCCATTGAGGCTCTTGGTGGTTCAATTTCATCAGTAGCAGTGATAGGCCCAGAGCTGTCAGATGGCTCACTGAAGACTCCAGCTGCATTTCTGGCAATGACTCTGAATTCATATTGCTCGTTTTCTGTCAGGCCAGTGATGGTATATTCAGTCTCAATTATATTAGTGAAATTTGCCCTTACCCAGCGGCCCTCAGCAGAGGCTAGATCTTTCCTTTCAACCACATATCCATTCACCTTGCTGCCACCATCATACTGTGGCTTGGTCCACTGAATCTTAATTTGATTTTTAGAGATTGCTACAGCTTCAGGAGCACCAGGAGGATCACAAGGGTCACGAGCAACAAAGGACTCAGATACTTTGCTGCATCGGCCAATGCCAACAATATTTTCAGCATAGACCCTGAATTCATATCCAATACCCTCCTCAAGATTGCAGATCTTGAACTGAGTATCAGCAATAAGAATCTTGTTCAGTTTGTTCCACAGAATGCTGCTCCTCTCTTTGCTTTCTAGATGGTAACCAATAACTGCACTACCACCATCATTGACTGGCTCATTCCATTCAATTATCATCATCTCCTTGGTTGCAGATTTGACATAAGGTGTTCCTGGAGGCCCAGGTGGTTTATATGGGTACTGCACAGCAATAGCCTTGGAGTCAAGAGGCACGCCCTTTCCATATCTGTTTTCAGCTATGATTCTGAACTGGTATTCTGCACCAGTCTTCAGCTTGGTGACCTTATAAGCTGTTCTAGCAAGCTGTGTAGTGACTGTCTGCCATGTTGTGGTGGTGGTATCTCTCTTCTCCACAATATAGTTCTTTACCTGGCATCCACCTGTGTACTCAGGGGGCTCCCAGGAGAGATGGACAAAGGTGTTGCTCACCTCAATAACTTTGACTGGGCCTGTTGATGGGCCAGGTTTGTCAAGGATAATGATGCCTACATCCTCTGTGATTGTGCCAGCAGAATTAGTTGCAGTAATGGTGTATTTGCCAAAGTCCTCCTTGCTTGCCTCAGTAATCTGAATGCCACTTGTTGTTTGAGTGTTAAGGACATTAACTCTTGATGTTACCTTCAGAGGCTGACCATCCTTGGTCCAAGTAACTCTAGGTTTTGGCCTTCCAAGCACAGAGAATTCCAGTTTCAAATCCTTTCCAGCTAATACGCTATAAGTATTGAACTGCATCTTAATGCTGGGCTCAATGGTCATGTCACTGGCAATCACAGGTGTAGCAAGTGGCTTGGGATCACTCTTTCCCTTCTCATTGTAAGCAATGATACGGAACTGATATTCTGTTCCTGCAGTCAAGCCTGTGACAGTGCCCTCACATGTCTTAGTATTTGTTGCAACTCCCCACTTATCTGTGCCCTTAGGCTGCATCTCGATCAGGTAGCCAGCAATTCTACTGCCTCCATCATGCTCTGGTTTCTCCCAAGCCAGAGAGGCACTGACTTTGGTGACATCAGTGAGGAAGACTTTTCCAACAGGCAGAGGCACCTCAGAGGCCTTAGAGGCTGTCTTGGTTTCAACAGCCTGACCAATTCCATATTCATTCTCAGCCATGACTCTGAAGTAGTACATAGCACCTTCAACCAGGTTCTCAACTTTGAATGTTGTCTTGGTGCATTTGGTGGATACGTTGGCATATGCCTTCCTGGTTGACTCACGTTTGTCAATGACATAGTTCTTGATCTTGGAACCTCCATCAATCAGTGGTGCGTCCCAGACAAGAGTGACAGAATCCCTTTTGATGTCTTTCACAACAAGGTTTAGAGGGGCCCCAGGTGTATCTAAGATTTTAACGGTGACAAATTCAGAAACAGAGCCACTGCTGTTGGTTACAGTCAGGTTATATTTTCCTGAATCGGCCCTGTCGCATGAATCAATGGATAGCTGTGTGAAGTGGAGAGTCTTCTCAACCACTGCTTTTTCAGGCAGGTCACCCTCATCCTTAGTCCACTTAATCTCAGGAGTTGGTCTGCCCTTGAATGGAATATGGATTCTGACAGATCCTTTGGCTTTCATAATGATACCCTTCCTCAGCTCAGAGTCCAGATGGATCTGTGGTGGTTCTGTCCTTTCCTCAGGCTTAGCTGTTCCTGAGATGGAAGCTGGCTCACCAACTCCCAATTTGTTCAGAGCACACACTTGGATCTTATATTCCTGACCCTCAGTGAGTTTGGTAATTTCATATTTGTTGACACGCAGGCCAGTGGCTGGAGTAACCATAGTCCACGCCTCCTCCTCAGCCTTGCAGACTTCTACAATGTATCCTTGGATGGTGGTGCCACCATCAGACAGGGGTTTGCCCCATGACACTGTGATGGAGCTCTTTGTGGAGTCAATCACATGCACATGTGCTGGTGCACCAGGCTTGTACTTGGGATCACAGGCCTTGTAGTATGATGTTGGCAGGCTTGGCTCTCCCACTCCAGTCACATTCTCAGCAGCAACTCTAAACTCATACTCATGGTCAGTGGTGAGACCTGTAACTCTGAAGGAGAGGTCAGTGACCTTCTGCCTGTTGCATCTTGTCCATCTGATTCCAGCTCTGTCCTTCTTTTCAATAATGTAACTGGTAATCTCACTGCCACCGTCACTCTCAGGGGCAGACCAGGTGATGGTCATACCATCATGGGCAATGTTAGACACATCCTCAACATGAGGTGGACCAGGAGGAACAAATGGAGTCCTCATGATTACTCCACCAGACTCCAGAGGCTCACTGACACCATAGCAGTTGACTGCCATGACACGGAACATATACTCATTGCCTTCCAGCAGTTTGGTGACTTTGTAGCATGTGGTGTCACAGCTGTTGGAAACAACAGTCCAAGCTAGACGGCTGGTCTCTCTCCTTTCAATGATGTAGTGTGTAATAGCACTGCCTCCATCATGCAGAGGGGCCCGCCATGCCAGTGTGCATCTATCCTCAGCTACTCCGGTGATGTGGAGGGGTCCTTCACATGGGCAAGGCCTGTCTAGGACCACAACCTTGAATGGAACTGTTTCAGTTCCAGCAACATTTGTCAGCTGTAGAGTGTAAAGTCCACCATCAACTCTGACACAGTCCTTAATGACAATCATAGCATGGTTTTCTGTATTTTTGATCTCCAGTCTGAGTGTATTCTCAACTGGCTTCTCATCCTTGAACCAATGGATTGTGGGCAGTGGCTTGCCATGGACATCAGCGTCCAGCTTGAATGTCTCGCCAGCATTGATGACAATTGTCTTGGTGAATGCTGGGTCAATGGAGAATTTGGGCGCTTCCACGGCATCACTTGCAATAATTGGTCCACTGTTGTAAGATGGCTTGCTAATGGTACCAACAGCATTCTTAGCAATGACTCTGAAGTCATATTGTGCGTTTTCAGTCAAGCCAGTGACAGTGAACTGGGTCTCAATGATATTTGTGAAGTTTGCCCTAATCCAGCGGCCCTCTGGCAGATCTCGCTTCTCCACAGTGTAGCCAGTAATATTACTGCCACCATCATATTCAGGCTTGGTCCACTGAATGACAATAGTGTCTTTGGTGACATGGATGGCTTGTGGTGTGCCAGGAGGATCACATGGGTCACGGGCAACACAGCCCTCAGAGATCTTACTGCACCTGCCAATGCCAACAATATTCTCAGCATAAACCCTGTACTCATATTCAACACCCTCTTCTAAGGGGTAACTCTTGAAACTAGTCTCATGAATGAGTGTTTTGTTTATTTTGACCCAGAGAATGCTGTTTCTTTCTTTTCTTTCAAGATGGTAACCAAGGACAGGGCTGCCACCATCTGAGACAGGCTCGTGCCATTCAACAATCTGGTGATCCCTAGACAGAGAGGAAATGAAGGGAGTGCCTGGGGGACCTGGCTCTCTGTATGGGTACTGGGCCACCACAGCAGATGAATCCAGACCATAACTCTTTCCATAGCGGTTCTGAGCAATGATTTTGAACTGGTACTCGGCTCCAGTCTTTAGTTTAAGCACTTTGATTGACGTTCTGGCACAGTTGATGCTGACATTCTCCCATGTTGTGGTAGTAGTATCTCTCTTCTGCACAATGTAGTTAGAGATCTGGCAACCACCATTGTGTTTTGGTGGGTCCCATGAAATAGTCACACTTCTTGTTGTGATTTCATCAAACCTGACTGGGCCTGATGGAGGGCCAGGCTTATCAAGAACAACAATTTCAACTGTGGCATCCTTCTTTCCAGATGAGTTAGTTGCACTTATACAGTACATGCCACCATCATCACCTGCTGCCTCCTTAATGCTCAGTGTTGTATGTGTCGGTGTGTTAATAATGTTGACTCTGGTAGTAAACTTCAGAGGAGCGCCATCTTTAGTCCATGAGATTGTTGGTTTAGGACGTCCAAAGATGGGGATGTCAACATTCAGATCTTTTCCCACGTTGACACTGTAGTTGCTGAATGTAGGTCTAATTTCTGGCTCAAAGACCAAGTCCTTGGCCATCACTGGACTAGCAAGGACTCTGGGGTCACTCTTTCCTTTATCATTTATGGCTGTGACTCTGAACAAATACTCTTCTCCCTGGTTCAGATTGGAAACAGTGGCCTCCATTGTCTTGAACGTGTTAACACCAGACCACTTTTCCTGGCCCTTAAGCTGCACCTCAAGAAGGTACTGAATGACTCTGCTACCACCATCATACTCAGGCTTCTCCCAGGCCAAAGAGATACTGGATTTGGTTTGGTCTGTAACAATCAAGCTCTTTGGGCACTGAGGCACCTCTGATACCTTTAGAGGATCAACAGTTGCAGCAGGTATGCCCACACCATGTGTATTTTCAGCAAGGACTCTGAAGTAATAACTGCAGCCCTCCTGAAGTGGCTCAATCTTCCATGAAAGTGCATGGCAATTTGTTACCACAGCTGCATAAGTTTTACGTGTGCTTTCTCTCTTTTCAACAATGTAGTTTTTGATCTTGGATCCACCATCTAACTGAGGAGCTTCCCATGCCAGTGTCACGGAGTGGTTTGTTACTTCTGTGACCTTCAGGTTGACTGGAGCACTTGGTGTGTCAAGAACACGAACAACAACAAAAGCAGACTTAGTTCCACTGGAGTTCTCTGCAGTGACTGTGTATTTTCCACTGTCATGTCTGCTCATCTTGTCAATTACAAGAGAGGTGTAGCTGCTGGTCACCTCAACCTGAGCAGTCTCTTTGAGTACAGCTTCATCTTTGTCCCACTTGATGCTAGGAGTGGGCCTTCCTCTGATGGGAATGAACAGTCTCAGAGAGGCTCCAGCCTTAATAGTCACAATCTTCCGCAGCTCTGGGTCAATGTCAAGGTCTGGTTCCTCTGTCCTGTCTTGGGCAACAATGGCTCCAGAGACATCAGCATGCTCGCCAACTCCAACCTTGTTAATGGCACAGACTCTAAACTTGTATGCCTGATTTTCCTTCAGGTTTACAACTTCAAATTTGGTTTTCTTGATGCCTGCTGGTGGTGTGCACATTATCCATTCCTCAGCAGGTGCCTCTGTGGTTTCTGCAGCAGGGAGTTCAGCAGGGGCCACAGCTGACACTGTAGTTGTGCAGCACTCAACAATGTATCCCTGAATCTCACAGCCACCATCATAGATGGGCTTACCCCATGACAGGAATACTGTTGATTTGGTTGTGTCAGTAACTTTAGGGTTGTGTGGTGGGCCAGGCCTAAATATGGGATCAAGAGCTTTGTAGTACACGGTTGGGGAGCTTGGCTCACCAACTCCTGCGACATTTTCAGCTGCAACTCTGAATTCATAACAATGGCTTTCCAGAAGTCCAGCAACCTTGAAAGTTAAGTCAGTGACTGTCTTCATGTTGCATCTGGTCCACCTCACACCCTCCTTATCATGCTTCTCAATGATATATCCAGTGATAGGACTGCCTCCATCTTCAGTGGGAGCTTCCCAGGTGAGCACCATTGAATCCTTCTTTATATTTGATACCTCCAACCCTTTTGGTGATTCAGGTGGTACATATGGATCTTTGATTATGACAGCAGCAGACTCAATTGGTGCACCCACACCAAACTGGTTGACAGCATGGACTTTGAAGATGTACTCATTTCCCTCCAGGAGCTTAGAAACCTTCAGACAGATATTCTCCACTTTGGGATCAATAACAGTCCAGATCAATCTGCTTGTCTCTCTCCTCTCCACAATATAGTGTGAAATCTTGCTGCCACCATCTTGCAGTGGTGGTTTCCAAGCAAGACAGCATCTATCTTTAGTAATGCCTGTGACAACCAGAGGGCCTTGTGGTTCTCCAGGTTTGTCTAGAACAACCACATTAATCTGTACAGCCTTCTCTCCACCTGGATTCTTCAGCAGTAGAGTGTACTGGCCTCCATCAACAAGTTTAGCCTCCTTCACAGTGATACATGCTTGTGTGCTTGTGTTCTTAATCTCTCTATGAATTGTGTTACCCAATTCTTGCTCTCCTTTCATCCAGTGAATAGAGGGCAATGGTTTACCATGGACATCTGCATCAATCTTAAAGCTGTCTCCAGCATTGATTACAATAGTCTGTGTGTATTCTGGGTCAATGCTAATGCGTGGTGGCTCAATCTCATCTTTGGCAGTGATGGGCCCAGTGCTGTAAGAAGGACCACTGAAAACACCAGCAGCATTTCTGGCAATGACTCTAAACTCATACTGCTGGTTCTCCACAAGCCCTGTGGCGACATATTCTGTCTCAATGACATTAGTGAAGTTAGCCTTCAACCAGCGACCCTCAGGCAGCTCCTTCTTCTCCACAACATATCCTGTGACCTTTGCACCACCATCATACTCAGGCTTGGTCCAGACAATAGTCACAGAGTCTTTTGTAATCTTGGTGGCCTCAGGAGTGCCAGGGGGATCACAAGGATCTCTAGCAATGTGACCCTCAGACACTTTGCTCACCTTGCCTATTCCAACAATGTTTTCAGCATAAACTCTGTATTCATATTCCATTCCTGGTTCTAGGCCAGTAGTCTTGAAGGTTTGGTCAGTGATGAGAGACTTGTTAAGTTTAATCCACAGTATGCTATTCCTCTCTTTGCGTTCAAGATGATAGCCCAGAATAGTGCTTCCACCATCATTCACAGGCTCATTCCATACCACCACCATGCTGTCTTTGGTGGAGGCTGCAATTGAGGGTGTTCCTGGAGGTCCTGGGAGTTTGTATGGGTATTGAGCAACAACACACTCAGAGACCAAAACTGGACCTTTTCCGTAACGGTTTTCTGCTGTGATTCTAAACTGATACTCAGAGCCGGTCTTGAGCCTGCCTATCTTGGTCTTGGTCCTGGCTAGGTTAGGAGATACAACCATCCAGTTAGTGGCAGATGTGTCTCTCTTCTCTACAATATAGTTGTTGATGGTGCAACCACCATCATACTCTGGTGGGTTCCAGGAAATGGTTACACTATCAGCAGTGACCTGCTCCACCTTAACTGGACCACCTGGCTGACCTGGTTTGTCAAGAACAACAATGCCAATGTCTGCTGTAGTCTCTCCTGCTGTGTTGCTGAGAGTGATAAGATAGTGGCCAACATCGTCTTTAGCAGCCTCTTTAATAGTAAGGTTCAGCATTTTGTCTGTGGCACCAAAGTTCACTCTCGTAGTTCTCTTCAAAGGCTGACCATCTTTCACCCAGGAGACAGCTGCTTTAGGACGTGCAATGTATGGAACTTCCACTGTCAGGTCCTCTCCTGCCAGCACACTGAATGTGTTAAACAGCAGCTTGGCAGCTGGAGCAATCACAAGGTCCTTGACAATCACAGGTACACCAATTTGTCGTGGGTCACTGGTTCCCTTCTCATTTCTTGCTGATACACGGAACATGTATTCTTCACCTGCATTGAGTCCACTTACAGTAGCTTCTGTTTCTTTCACAATTAGAGCCTGGCTCCACTTTTCAACACCCTTGGGCTGGATCTCAACAACATAACAGCCCACTCTGCTGCCTCCATCATGTTCTGGTTTCTCCCAGGACAGAGTGACACTGTTTTTGGTAACATCTTTCAGAGTAATTTTGCCTGGTGGTTGTGGTTTCTCAGAAACCTTGACTGATTCTCCTGTCTCAATAGGCAGGCCAATGCCATATTCATTCTCAGCCAGAACTCTGAAGTAATAGTTGCATCCTTCCTGAAGCTGATCAACTGTGAAGGTGGTATGATGGCAGTTAGCATTGACAGTGGCATATGCTTTCCTTGTAGACTCCCGTTTTTCAACAATGTAGTTCTTAATCTTAACGCCACCATCATTTACTGGAGGATCCCAGATAAGAGTGACAGATTCCTTTGTGACAGCACTAATCTTCAGATTCTGCGGGGCACTTGGTGTATCAAGCACCTTGACCTGGACAGTAACTGCCTTAGATCCAGAGCTGTTCTCAACTGTGAGGTTGTACTTTCCACTGTCAAATCTGTTGACATTTTCAATTACAAGTGATGTGAATGACGTTGTGCTCTCAATGGTTGCTCTCTCAATAGGCTCACCATCCTCTTTAGTCCATTTTGCCTGAGGTGCTGGTCTGCCTCTGATGGGTACAAACAGTCTAAGTGAGCAGCAGGCTCTAAGGCTGACAACCTTTCGGAGCTCAGCATCCAAGTCAATTTCAGGTGGGAGGAGTCTGTCCTCAGCCTTAGGGTTCCCAGGCACAGATGCTGCCTCTCCAATTCCTTCACTGTTGACAGCAGAGATGTTAATCTTGTACTCCTGGTTTTCCTTAAGGTTTATAATGGTGAATGAGGTGGCAAGGAGTCCCTCTTTAGGTGTCACAATGGTCCATTCCTCCCCTTCCTCCTTTTCAGATGGGATGCAGGTTTCCACAATGTAGCCAGTGATGTCAGAGCCACCATCATATACAGGTTTGTTCCAGGCGACAGTAATCGAGGACTTGGTTGTGTCCAGGATTCTGGGGTTGCATGGAGGTCCTGGTTGATACAGTGTATCTGTTGCCTTATAGAATGGACTTGGGGCACTTGGTGCACTCAATCCAGCAGCATTCTCAGCAATTACTCTGAATTCATATTCATGCCCCACAACAAGACCTGTTGCTTTGAACTGTAGATCTTTAACCTTCCTCTTGTTGCACTTCACCCAGCGGAGGCCAATTCTGTCTTTTCTTTCAATGTTGTAGCTAGTGATGGGGCTGCCTCCATCACTCTTAGGTGCTTGCCACATAATAAACATTGAGTCCTTAGTGATAGCTGTCACTTCAGGATTCTGTGGAGGATCTGGAACCACGTATGGGTTGTCTGCAATAGTGGGCTCTGAATCAAGAGGCTCACCAAGTCCATATTTGTTTACTGCCATCACTCTGAAGATGTATTCATTTCCTTTGAGAAGCTTAGTCACCTTGTATTGCATGCCTTGCAGGTCTGAAGCAACGTTGGTCCATGCCAACCTGCTTGATTCACGCTTCTCAATCACATATCCTTCAATCTTGGCACCGCCATCATCAGCAGGTGGAGCCCACGTTAGTACACAGTTGTCAGCTGTGACCTCAGACACCTTCAGAGGTCCGCTTGGTGGTCCAGGCCTGTCCAGCACTCTAACATTAAAGATGTGCTTAGCAAATCCACCAACATTAGTAGCAGTCAGAACAAATTCTCCTCCATCTGTTCTGACAGAGTCCTTGTTAATCAGAGTAGTTGTAAGTTCAGTGAACCTAACCTCAAGTTTCATTGTGTTCTCAATCTCTTTTCCATTCTTGGTCCAAACCATGGATGGGATTGGTTGACCAGCAATGTCAGCATCAAGCTTGAAGGTTTCCCCTGCTTTCAGAAGGACAACATCCTTAAAGATGGCATCAACCATAATACGTGGCTCAATAATGTCATCTTTGCAGATAATTGGATCTGAAGGCTCAGACGGCATGCTGATTGCACCAGCTGAATTTCTGGCTATGACACGGAACTCATAGGAGGCATCCTGAGTTAATCCACTGACAGTAAATGTTGTCTCAATGATGTTGGTAAAGTTGGCTCTGATCCAGCGACCAGCAGGCAGGTCTCTCTTCTCCACTGTGTAGCCAGTGATCTTAAAGCCACCATCATATTCAGGCTTTGTCCACTGAATGGTGATGGAGTTCTTGTTGACATAAATGGGAACAGGCTGACCCGGTGGGTCTACAGGGTCCAAGGCCAGCACTGGCTCTGAGGCTTTGCTTGGCTTACCAATTCCAGCCATGTTTTCAGCCATGACACGGAACTCATAGGCACCTCCATCTTCAAGCCCTGTGGATTTGAAAATGTTTCCTTTCACTAATGCTTTACTGACCCTCTGCCACATGATACTGCTTCTCTCTTTTCTTTCAACATGATATCCAATAACCTCGTTTCCACCATCAGACACAGGCTCATTCCAACCAATTGTCATTGTGTCCTTGGTAAAGGCAACAACCTTAGGAGTACCAGGAGGTCCAGGAACCTTGAATGGATAAGCAGCAACCACTGACTCTGAGGTGATGGGAGGTCCAACGCCATATCTGTTCTTAGCCTTCACTCTGAACTGGTATTCTGATCCAGTAGTCAGACGTATGGCTTTGAACATGGTACGAATGATAGTGCAGGATAGCTCAGTCCATGTCTGGGTAGTAGTGTCTCTGATCTCAATTACATAGTTGTTGATGGGAACACCTCCATCATTCTCAGGAGGGTCCCATGCAAAGATGCAATAGGTTCGAGATATCTCCACAATCTTAACTGGTCCCTTGGGTGGCCCAGGAACATCATGTACTTTGACGATGATGTTGTCTGACACCGAGCCGATGATGTTCTTTCCTGTCATAGTGTATACGCCACTGTCAGCTCTGATGCATTCATTGATGGTGAGGATAACAGTTGCAGCAGTGCTCTCCACATTGGTTCTCTGAGTAAGTTTCAGGGCTCCGCCATCCTTCTGCCAAGAGACAGTTGGCCTAGGACGTCCCATGATGGGAATCTCAACCTTGATGTCATCTCCTGCCTTGGCAATGACAGTCTTCTGGCACACACCACGCAGGTCAAACTCTGGCAGGGAAGTGGAATCCTTGACAACAATGGGCTTGCTTTCACGAGGAGCACTCCTGCCAGAATGGTTGACAGCCATTACACGGAAGATATATTCTTCATTCTCATTGAGATTCTTCACTGTGAAGTCCATGGTCTTGACTGTGGTTACATGAGCCCACTGATCAGTTCCCTTCTTCTGGGCTTCTAGAACATATCCAGTAATTCTACTTCCACCATCATGCTTAGGTTTGGTCCATGCTAGACTTACAGAGTTTTTGGTGATGTCAGTGGGAATGATACTCTCTGGAGCAGTAGGTGTCTGGGATGCACGAATTGGATCAGTTGTCTCAACTGCCTCACCAATGCCATACTCATTCTCAGCAGACACCCTGAAGTAGTATTCACAGCCCTCACCCAGCTCAGGAATCCTGACAGAAGTGGTTGGGCAATTTGTAATAATGGTTGCATAAGCTTTCCGTGTTGATTCTCTCTTCTCAATAACATAGTTTGTGATCTTGGCTCCACCATCAATGAGAGGCATCTCCCACTTAAGAGTGATGCTCTCCTTGTCGATCTTCACTGGCTTCAGATTAAGTGGAGGTCCAGGTGTATCCAAAACTCTCACATTAATAGAGGCACTCTTCTTTCCAGCTGAGTTTTCAAGGGTCAACTCATATTTGCCTGCATCAATTCTTGAACTGTCAGGGATGATCAGCATAGTGAATGACTCAGTGCTGTCAATGACGGCCCGCGGGACAGGACCACCTTCCTTGGTCCAGGTGACTGTAGGAGTAGGGCGCCCCTTGATTGGCACAAAGAGGCGAATGGAACAGCCAGCCCTGACAACCAGAGTTCTTCTCAACTCAACATCAAGCTCCAGATCAGGCTCTGCTGCACGTTCCACAATCTCAACCAGTTCCTGAGTCTGAGCAGCTTCACCCACACCCACAGCATTCACAGCACTGATTCTGAAGTGGTATTTTGCTCCAGTTTCCAGCTCAGGTACAACAAACTCTGTGATCCTAAGTGGAGAGGATGGGGTGTCCTTAACCCATTCCTCTGTTCCGTCCTTCTGGTGCTCAATCACATATCCAGTGACTGGAAGTCCACCATCCTCAAGGGGTTTGCCCCAGTTCAGAGTGGCAGTGGTTTTGGTTGTGTCTGTAACTCTTGGGTTAACCGGAGGTCCTGGCACATCTGAAACATGCAAAAGAAGTGATTAAGCATTTAACACAAAATGATAAAACAGAATATTGAGTAATAAATATGTTCTCATTTGTAGCACCAGTCTTTTAACTGTCTTCCTGATACATAGTCTTCTGGTGAAATAGAACTGAATTTGGGTACCTAGGTGTATACCTAGGTATACAGACATTTCTTATAACTTTTCTTACTTACAAACTTTACTCTTGGCAATTATGTTTTTTTTTTCCTACTCACAGGCAACAACTTTAGTTGTAACAGGCATAGATGGTTCACTTGGCTCTCCAAAGCCGGCTCTGTTCTCAGCAAGAACGCGGAACTCGTATTCGATGCCCTCAGTGAGACCCTTAACTTCATAGCTGAGCTCAACAATGGACTTCTTAGATGCCCTGACCCATCTCATGGCTTTCTTCTCTTTCTTTTCAACACAGTAACCTATGATGTCACTTCCTCCATCCTCAGCTGGTCTCTTCCAAGTCACAGTAGCTGAATGTCCACTGACATTATCAACCTCTGGTTTGGATGGTGGGCCAGGGGGACCTACACACACAGAACAGACAGCACATTCATGAAGAAATTCTACACTACAGTTACATTGACAGAGGTGACATAGTTTTTGGAAATAGGCTCTGTTTTTTATAGTCCTATAATTGATGACATCATAAGCAGAAACACATGTCAGATGTAATGTAAAAGGGTTAGAAACCAAATTTACGTACCAAATCTGTCAACCATCTTGACAGGCTCAGAGTGAGATGCCTCACTGGCACCGTAGTGGTTGACAGCTGAGACTCTGAAGATGTACTCATTGCCCTGGATGAGCTTGTTAGCCACGTAATGACAGTCCATCACCCTCTCTTCCAGGAGAGTCCAGAGCAGCCGGCTGGTTTCCCTCTTTTCCAGGGTGTAGTACTTGATAGGAGAGCCTCCATCCTCAGTGGGAGCTGTCCAGGTCAAGGTGACCTTTTCAGAGGAAACACCACTACACTCAATGGGACCAGGAATGCCAGGAACATCCAGGACCTTCACCTTGACATTTTCCTCCTTCACACCGAAGGGGTTGCTGGCAGTGATGGTGTACTCCCCTGAGTCCTTCCTACTAGCATATTTGATGGACAGTGTGGATGAAGTAGCAGTGGATTCAATCTGAACAATGTCAGAGGGCTTGAAATACTTTCCTCCCTTAGACCAGCATGATGTTGGAGCAGGTTTGCCCAGAATACTAGTGGCAGTGATGACAATTGTATCACCAGCCCGGACTGTCAGACCCTCCTTCACTTGAGAGTCAATGATGATGACTGGTGCCTCTGTTGGATGCAAAAAGAAGCATGTAAAAACAGTATCACTGAAAGAATTGCATTATATGAATGAAAATCTTAGTGTTCAAGCAACGTTTGAATTTTTATCTCACGGTATTCATCTCTACAGATTAGAGTGTCAGTCTGTTCGGAGGGTGGGCTGAGAGCGCCAGCAGCATTCTTGGCCCTGACTCTGAACTCATATTTGCAGCCCTCCTGCAGATCCTTTACAGTGAATGCAGGCTCCACAACGTTGACATTGTTGGCTTTCACCCAGATCTTTGAAGGTAGGTCACGCCTCTCAACGATATAGCCCGTCAGCCTGTGACCGCCGTCGAACTGTGGCTCAGTCCAGTGGAGGGTCACGGTGCTCCTGGTGATGCTGATTACATCTGGCTTACCAGGGGCATCTGAGCAGAGAGGGAAAAACATGAAACATGTAAATGTAAATAGAGAACAAAAAAATGTTGTGCCTTTCTCTGTCCAGTCAGACGTCTATAGTCCTGCATTTTCACCTATAATTAATATGGCAGGTGTAATGCAAGTGCACAGTTAATATTTGTCTCTTACCAATGGGATCCAGAGCAACATGGGAGTCAGTGGGAGCGCTTGGTCTGCCAATACCAGCCAGGTTAATGGCCAAGACCCTGAACTCATACTCCAGGCCCTCAGTCAGCCCAGTCACCTTGTGCTCCTTCATCCTCAGGGCAGCCTGATTTGACCTCTTCCACAACATACTGTTCCTCTCCTTAAATTCAACATGGTACCCTGAACACGAAAACAAGAGGGATATGGTTAAAGTTGGCCTTGAGACTTTGTTTATTTGTAGTGTGGCATCTAAAAGGATGTGTCCTTTTTTAATTGAATCAACACTGAATTATCCAAATATTTATGATCTTTAATTTATACTTCAAGCTTGTGTGGTCTGACTTTTAAAAAATAACCTTATTGTGTTAAAAATGTAGAAAGTACATGGATACCAATGTCAAAATATTTGATGGTCAATATCTCAATAACTGCTCAGATAGTACATTATAATCCCAAAATGACAGGGTTTTACTGAAACAATTGACAGCTTAATCCAGACTGTGGCGGTAGCAGACAGCTGACAGTACCTGTGATGGGAGATCCTCCAGTCTTCCTGGGGTCATTCCAGGCTAGGTAGGCGGAGTCATGACGCATGCTTATTATCTGAGGTGGAGGAGGGGCATCAGGAACGTCTGGGGTAAAACAGGGACATCACAGTCAGTACAGTCTCCATTTCTTTGCTTTACAATTCAAGACAGAATACTATTCCGGCTCTACAAGACTAACAGACAACTTCACAGTCACTTACTGAATGGATGTTTGGCAACGATGGGCTCAGACTTGAGGCCTTCTCCAATGCCATACTTGTTCTCGGCACAGACTCTGAAGATGTACTCTGTTCCCTCGTGGAGACCAGTCACCCTCATGGTGTTGGTCTCCACAGCAGAGGAGACAGTCACCCACATGTTGGTGATGGAGTCCCTCTTCTCCAGGATGTAGTTGGTGATCTCTGAGCCACCATCATCCTTGGGAGCACCCCACTTCAGTGTAGCACCATCAGCAGTCACATCCTTGAACTTGATGGGCTGAACAGGGATACCAGGTTTGCCCACCACCCTGAAGGACGAGGGGAGGTATCAAAACGTTAATTGACAACTTAAGTATTTTTTTATTAGCCAAGATTCTCTTACATGTTGACCTGATTGAGCTCAAAGTAAATTGAACTCAGTCCTGTTGCTAAGCCAAGTCTACCTGATGAAGATGGTGGACTCCTTGCTTCCAGCACTGTTCCTCAGTGTGATGGTGTATTTGGATGCATCACTCCTCTGGCAGTCCCTGATCAACAAGGTGGTGTTGACAGCAGACGATTCAGCACAGACCCGGCCGGTGTCCGTCAGGTCCTCATCCTCTCCCTTCTTCCAGGAGACTTTGGGGGTAGGCTTGCCGATGATGGGAATCTTCAGGCGTACTGTGCTGCCTTCCTTGGCAATGTAGCACATGTTGGGTAGCTCCCGCAGGTCACAGCTAGGAAGAACTGCAGAGAAGAAGAAAAGGGATTATAACACAGTGCCAGAATAATATCCTAAAGATGCAATGGTTAGAAGGTAATCATCATCATATAAAGAATCCTTCAGACAAAGAACTAGACAGGACTAACTTTTCTGTGTTTGACTAGTGTACAAATTAAGGAGTACATTTACATCTTATTATTTGGACTGACTGTGAGTTCAATTTTTTTCTTGTTCTTTGAAAGCTTAATATTTTGATCGTCTCTTACTGATCTGGTCCTTGGCCACCACTGTGAGCTCCTTAACGGGACCATCTCCTGTATCGTTGACAGCCTTGACTCTGTACTTGTACTCTCTTCCTTCCACCAGGTCCTTGGCACTGTACTGCATGTTCTTGGACCTCATTAGCTCTTTGTACTTGTCTTCACCATTGAGGACCTCCAGCACGTAGCAGATGATGCGGCTACCACCATCGGTGAGGGGTTTCTTCCAGCTCAGGGTGCAGGAGTCCTTTGTAACCAGTAGGGTCTTGAAGTCCATGACAGGCCCAGGCTCCTCTACAAGAGAACAAAAAAGATGAGGTCATTTTATGTAATTAATATAAATTAATTAAGAATGAATATGATATTGTCTTTTCTCTGTGAATGTGTTTATTGACTTTGTTCAACCTACACAGTGACGAATACACACATCACCAGCAGAGAGCAAAGGAAAGGATCCAGAACCATGACACCCACCTGAAGCTCTGACTGAGTCAGCAGTCTCACAGGACTCTCCAACACCTAGCTGGTTGACTGCAGACACTCTGAAGCAGTAGGACCTTCCAGCCTCCAGGTCAGACACCTTGAATGACGTCGTGGGGCAGTTATTGGACACCATGGACCAAGCTTTCCTCTCAGCATCACGCTTCTCTACGATGTAGTGGGTCACTGCATAGCCACCGTCGATCAGAGGAGCGTCCCACAGGATGGAGGCACTGTCCTTGCTTGTCTCTTTTACCATCAAGTTGACTGGCGGACCAGGGGTATCTGGAGAAGTAACACGACACATTAGAACGGCATTTCCTAAAACATAATAGGGCTGAACAATTAATCAAAACATTGTTGACATCACAATATGGCCAAGTACAGTGTCCAAATTGCAGGAATTGCTACTTTTTGCAGGTTTTATGGTGCTACAGAGATGCCCTGGACTACAAACTGTATTTTTCAGATGTAAGAAAAATATGCACTTTGATAGCTTTTTCAGCGCAAAATGAAAATTATGAAATAAAAATAAACATTTAGCCCTTAAATATACCCAAAACAGGTTGTGTTACTGTTTTTGATGGATCCTTTTATGAAAAGAGTACTAGTATGGTTTATCAATTCTGTACACACACTCCCACATAAGCAGTCTTTTACTCACCGAGAACCTTGACGATGATGGTGTACATCTTCATGCCGGAGATGCTCTCCAGGTTGAGAATGTACTTGCCCGCATCATATCTGTTGACGCTCTCCACCACCACCAGAGTGTCCTTGTCACTGGACTTAATGATGATGCCCTGGCGGTCTTTGATGTTGGTGTTCATCTTGGCCCAGGTGATCTTGGGAAAGGGGCGGCCCTTGATGGTGGCATGCAGCCTCATGATGGAGCCTGCGCGCAGCTCCAGCACGTCCTTCAGCTCTGCACTCAGCTCTGCCTCTGGAGCAACTGCACACACACAAGTCTTTATTGGTTTGGTGATCTAGCGTGATCTACTGTTATCAGTATTTGTTGAAGACTATCAATAAATACAGCTATATTAATATCAGCACCAAGGTTATTATAGTTAACTAAACTAAAACTGGGCATGCAAAAACATTTTAGAAATAAAAAAAAAAGACTTGAAAAAAAAGAAAACTAACTGAAAAATATTGTGTCCTATGTAACTATCATGCCGACTGAATCTCATTGGCTATGACCCAAGTCAATATACGAGAAAACGTCATCGGCATACCTGATAACTGATATGTGATAATGCACTGCTGATGTGGTAAACAGTGAAGCTCAGCCAGAATGGAGCCTTGCAGTAGTGATGTTAATGTATTAATATTAATTATCAATATTAAGTGATGACATTAATTATTAATACAAAGTGATACTAATGTGTTTCGACAAAACTCCAAAGTACAGAGGGAGGAGGAGGAGAATGTGGACTAAGGTTTCTAGTTAAAACTAAAACTTGGGGAGAAAAAACATTTTCATTAACGGCGATAAAAATAAAAAGTAGACTTAAAAATCTAAAACTACCCGACAAAATACTGTGTTCTTACAAAACAAAAATAAAATAAAATAAAACTCTCGGGAAAATGTGTTTAGTTTGATTGTGTATCAGTTTTGTCAAATGTGTTAGGACAGCAAGCATGAGTGTGTGCTGAGGTTTACTGAGACATTTCTTACATTTCTTACATATATGACTGCAACTTCATTGAAAAACAAAATAAAATTTAAAAAACTAATTCATAAATCAGCATTCTATTATAAATAAAAACTATTAAATAGATTTCTACGCTTTCTTCTTCCACTGAGTTTGCTTAAATAAGGAAGTCTTGCATGCATTTCTCTTGGATAACAGAATTCTGGGTAATACAGCTGAGAATGCCAAATCAAACATACCAATGATGTCCTTCGCCATGTGTGTGCCGGGAACCTCGCACGGCTCACTGAAGCCGACCTTGTTGACGGCGGTGATGCGGCATTGATACTCAGAATTGTTGATGAGGTTCTGGATGGTGTAGTTTGTGTCCTGGAGGTTCTTGGGCACGTTGCAGCGGATCCAGTCTGTGGCATCAGTCCGTTTGCACTCCACCAGGTATCCCAGGATGGGGCTTCCTCCATTGTTGGTGGGGGCGGTCCAGGTCAGGCTGATGGTGCTGTTGGTGGTGTCAGTGACACTGGGGTTCAGCACGGGGCCGGGAGGAGCTACGGGCGCAGCACAGAGACTCAGGTTAGATCAGAGACAGGCACTTACACACACACACACACACACACACACATATATATATGTATATATATATATATATATATATATATCATTTCACACGAAGGCTACTTTGGATTCCTGCAGAGAAAAATAATTGAATAATGATAGATGTGGTTTTTCTGAAGGATCACTGTCACACCTGATCTGCCACTATCCAGTATTAAGTAACTTTTGGCATGGCATATTTAATTGGCTCAGATAATATAAAATAAATATCCAGCTAGACCGTGATTTGGCTGTTTGGTTACTCTGACATGATGAGGGCCTTTCCTTCCCACTAAAAACAGGCTCTCAAGGCAGGTGTGGTTGCAGCTAAAAAAAAAAATGTTGCTTGATTGCTTTTTTGTGTGTTTGTTGTTCAAAAAAAGTTCAAAAATAAGATAATCTCAATAAATAAATAAACAAATACAACAATGGAATATTAAAGGCAAACTATGCAATTTCAAACTGGAGGGCTGTCCACTTTGTTATGATGTGGTAAAGATCCATAAATGTCACTAATTTCTCAAAAGAACAGAACTTACAAATGCATCAGGAGTTCAGGACAACTCCTTTAACCCCTCTAGTCTAAATATTTACCGTATTGATCTGAATATAAGACGATATTTTTTCCATTGAAAATGCCCTGAAAAAAACACCCTCTTCTAATATTGGGGGTCTAAGCAAACACACATGTATTGTACTTGCATATGTTCCGTGCTTGAATACAGTACACTTCGCCCGCTCTGGCACGGTTGGAAGGGGTGTGCTCCAGCACGGTATGGGCGTTCATGCACGAGCACATGCACGGTCAGGCACGCAGTGCGAACGTGGATACAACGTAAATCTTGCAACTTTCCTCCTGCCTCCGCAAAATCGTTTAATGTGCGCAGCTTGATTACCGGCGAATGGCGGCATTGCGCAATCAGTAATCAACCATGTTGTCTGTGTCGCTGTCCATGGTGCTGCTGCAACCGCGTATAAACAAAAGTTGATTTATGATGAAAGGTATATATGGCAGTCTGTGTGCGCCACACACCTGTCAGATCCGGCAGACCTGACCGGGTGGGCGCATCAGATGGGCTGGCCGGTGTGCACCGCCACCCGGTTGAATGTAGCAGCCAGCTGACATGCCGCTCCAGCTGACAGTTGGACGCTTTCTGAAGTTACCTCCGAAACTGTCAAGGTAAATAAACATCCCTTAACCCTGGCCCTGAGTGCAATGTGAGACGGTGGCGGTCTCAGAAAGAAGAGCTAAAAAAAAAAATACCCACAGCCAGAGAAGGGCTTTTCGTGGTCCAAAAACTGGTCGATTCAACGAGACTGACAGGAGGGTGTGCGATTTTGTGAATGAGAAACGTAGTGAAGGACTGCCCGTTATGAGGGCTGTGATGCAGCAAAAAGCACTTGAAGTTGCCACAGAGCTCAACATACCCCGCACTGAGTTTAAAGCTAGCATTGGCTGGTGTCGCATAATGTCCATATAAAAAGTATATTTCCAAAAAAGGGTCCTGAAAAAGAGGGGTTGTCTTAAAATCAGGGTCATCTTATATTCAGATCAATACGGTACTTCCAAAAATGTCTCACAGGTCAAACTTTGATCTTCTGATGGAATGCTCTACTCACTGATGGGGTCCTGTGCGTAGGTGGCAGCAGAAGGCTCACTGGCTTTGCCAGGCCCAGCCAGGTTGACGGCAGTCACTCTGAACTCGTACTCAGTTCCCTCGGTGAGGCCTGTGGCGTCCAAGCTCCTCTCCATCATGGGCTTCCTGTTCATCTTGGTCCAGTTCATCTCCTTGGTCTCCTTCCTCTCCAGCAGGTAGCCCAGGATGGTGGACTTGCCATCGTCCGCAGGTTCCTTCCAGCTCACGGTCATGCGGTCCTTCTTCACGTCAGTGATCAGCGGGGCCTCGCAGGGGCCAGGGACAGCTGCAAAACATAACAGAGTTTGGTTTTGTTACAATAAAATGTTATCATGGAATAATGCAGGGTTTCTCAAGGAGTTTTTAGCAGCAGTGGTTGTTAAAAGTGTTTAATGTTTTTTGGAAATGTATAAACAGTTACAGTTGTTTTGACTTATATTCTTTTCATATTTGTTGTAGCACTGGTATGTCTAATCTTTTTTCTAGAAGTGATGGTCATGCTGTTGTGGTGATGGAGGGATGTAGAGGAAGTGTCGCTGTGCTGTGATGTAATGGTTGGACTCACTGAATGGGTTTTTGGCGATGACGGGGCTGGTGATGATGGCGTCTCCCACACCCCACATGTTCTCAGCACGGACACGGAACTGGTACTCATGACCTTCGATCAGCTTATCCACCTTGAACTCGTGGACGTCTCCCTTGACCTTGGCGGAAACCTGGGCCCAGTTGGCTCTGCTGGTCTCACGCTTGTCCATGATGTAGCTCTTGATGGGGCCGCCGCCGTCGTTCAGTGGAGGCTCCCACACCACCTTGATGCTGGTGGCGAACACCTCGTCGCATTTGGCGCTGGCAGGAGGACCAGGGACATCTGGGGAGACAGAAATATACGTCAGGAGGTCAGCAGGGTGTGGCGGTGTCTGTTAAAAACTTCAGGATTTATGTCACATCATATCTATAAATAGGTAAGAGGCAAATGTTGGATTTTTTGTCTAGACTTTGATATCTCCTACCTGGTGTCATCAACTGCGTAAGGTTTGTCAGAACATGGCAAACATGGTAGCAAACCAAATGATGCCAGTCCCGGATATCAAAAATCTAATTTTCTATCAAGATTGAGATTCAGTCACTATTCACAGTAAGAAGTTTCACAAGTTTGCTTGTAAGAAATTAATCAGTAATGTCTCCTGCAGATTTTTTTGGATTGATTTCAACTGATTTTCAACTTGCAACTGCAGAGGCTGTGAGCAGGTTGTAAGTCTCAGGAACGAGCGCAAAAAAAAAAAAAAAAAAAAAAAAATCATCAGCGCTGCTAAGCAGTTTTCTGTTATCAATACAGGTGCCGGTGCCCCTGCGGTAGCAGTTTTTACCGCCTGGGAAATTTTCGCTCTCGCAGGGGGGCCACAGAGTAAAATAAAATATGAGAGTACGCACCCAGAACCTTGACCTCGATGTCTGCAGTCTTGGATCCACTGGCGTTCTCGGCGTGGACTGTGTAGGTTCCTGTGTGCTCCTTGGTGACGCCCATCATCTCCAGTTGGAACTGGTGTCTCTGGTGGCTGATGACCTGACCCTCAGCAGACTTCAGGCTGTCATCTCCTCTCTTCCAGGTCACCTTGGGCATAGGCTTTCCAAAGACCTCGGCCTCCAGCAGGACTGTGGCACCGGCCTTCACCGTCAAACCCTTCTGCATCTTGGCATTGAGCTCCACTCTTGGAGGAACTGCATTCAGGCACAAGAGAGGCAAAGCTTAAGCTCCTTATGTTTTCTTTCAGTTTATATATGATGTATTAAAATAAATTTGGCCTTCACAGTTCGTCATGGCAAACTGTATTTACTGTTTTTTGTCCCGGGGCTGAGTACTCAACAAGTCAAGTACTAAACTGTACAATGAGAACGGTTCTCTACAGAACTTCTGTTCAGAACACACTCCCCATCGACATCACACAGGCTAAAAATAGATTTTCTTTTAAAAAGTTCATAAAACAATAACTGATTAAATGATTTTTCACAAACATAATTGCGGTTTTCTGTCTCAGAATATTTCTATTGTTTTATTTTTTGCTTTTTGTTGTTGCACAGTTTTGCTTTTGTTTTCATTGCAGGTTACAGTTTTGGTTCATATGTGGGGTTATTTTACTTCATTTACTGATCTTTACATTTGTCTTGTTTTTGAAGTTTGGCGACCACTTTCTGGAAGCTAATGGGGACTCAAATAAAGAATAAAGAGACATTTCTTCATTATGAAACTATTAATGAGGACCCATCAGTTGGGTTAGGGTTACAAACAAACAAGTCATCTAAAATGACGTGTTGGGCATGCAGGTAATCATCTGCTCCTCTGCAGATCCCACGAGGCTTTTGTAACACAGAAGATAAAGAGCGCTGATGTGCCATAGTGCCACACTGGATATAGAGTGGCAGAAAAATGTTTCATCTTTGTACTTCTTGTTGAGTGAAGAAACAAATGAATGGTGGTCAAGCTGAAAAGCTGACAGTTAAACTGGTTTAGTCTGGCCAAAAGAGCCTCACCGTTCTCAGCGCAGACCAGGACGGGGTCCGTTGGCTCCGAAGGTTTGCTCATGTTGACGGCAGTCTTGGCGATGACCCTGAACTGGTACTGTAGGTCACGCTCCAGGCCCGTCACTGTGTACTCCTCCCGTGGGACGTTCTGGCTGCTGGTGTTGCAGCGCATCCAGGTGTCTCCTGGCAGCCTCATGGCCTCCACGTAGTAGCCGACAATCTTGCTGCCGCCGTCGTTCTTGGGACGCGTCCAAACCAGCGTGACGGAGTTCTTGGTCACGTCCAGGATGTCCGGTTTACCCGGCGTGTCTGTGAAGCAGTGACGGAAACAAGCACAAGTAAGAAAAAAAGTTTCACTTCGAACATATTTTTATCCATAAAAAAACATTAAAAAAACATCAGACACAGGATAAAGACCCACAAGAATTAGCTAAAACTTAAAAGACCAAAAAAGAAAAAAATTAGTGTGACATGAAAATCAGAAAATAAATAAGAAAAAAAAAGAAAATGAATGGTTAAGAGTGCAAGATAAAATAGTAAAATGGTTAAAGAGAGGAGATGTGTAGAGGGGAGTAAAAACCGAGCACCGGGAGGGCAAAACAGGCTAAAATACATACAAAAATATACAAATAAATAACTAATATACAATTAAAAGCCAGGTTGAAAAGGTAGATCCTGAATTTGCCTTTAAAAATATCAACATTAATATAATGCTATTTTTTACCAAAATAAATTATGTGAATAATATAGAAAAGGAATGTGAACTCAGAAGCCAAGATAAGCACCTTAAAAAAGAAAGAAAAGAAAAAACAAAATTCAATCATAATCAGTTCTAAGTCATTTTACGACCTCCATTTAAACCTCCATACCATCCACATGATAACTTTCCCCGTGCCCTGTCAGTAACAGCTGAACTTGTTGAGTAGATGTTTTTCAGTGAATGCAGACTCCTGGACGATTAGCAACCACTTCCTCGAAGCGAATTGTGATCCAAATAAAGAATAAGAGTAACGGGCGTACCGACGGGGGTCCTGGCGGTGACAAAGTCAGTCTTCTTGCTGGGTTTGCCCTGGCCGGCTCGGTTGATGGCAGACACTCTGAAGGTGTACTCCAGGCCCTCGATGAGACCGGCGCAGGGATACTCGGTGGTGCGGACCACAGTGTCGTTGGCCTTCACCCACAGCAGGCTGTTCCTCTCTTTCCGCTCGATGTAGTAGCCGGTGATGGGGCTGCCGCCGTCGCTCTCCGGCTTGTCCCAGGCCACAAACATGCAGTCCTTGTTGGTCTTGTTGATGCGGCAGTTGAGCGGCTCGCCCGGCACATCTGGTGGCAGAAAAATACATTAAAATAAACTGGCACTCGGTCCCTTCAAAGAGACCTGAAGGACAAACACCTGAGCCTGGACATCTGCCCAAAATAAACAAAGAACTTCAGGCACTGCGGGTGACATGTTTCTAGATGATTCTGTGAAACGCACCAAAGGGGAACTTGGCGACCATCCTGTCCGACTGGATGGGGTCGGAGATGCCGTAGCGGTTCTCTGCACGGATGCGGAACACGTACTCCTTCCCGGGGATGAGCTTTCCCAGCCGGCAGCTGGTCTTTCCACTGGAGGAGGCAGCTGTGACCCAGTCGCCTCTGCTGATGTCGCACTTCTCCACCACGTAGTTAGTGATCTTGCTGCCGCCGTCCTCCAGCGGCTTGTTCCAGGACAGTGAGCAGGCGTCGGAGTCGATGTCGCTGATTTCCACGGGACCCTCAGGAGGACCGGGAATGTCTGGAACACACAAAAGGAAAAATCAACACTGAAACAGAAGCAGCAGCAGAAATTTGTATTTATAGTAAAGGAAAATCCACTGCAAATCAGTTTTCTTTTTCTTATATACTGATACGTAAGATGTTGCTGCTTATATCAGCCACCAAATGTGTGCGTTAACATGAAAAGCTAACTGGAATGTCTCTGAAAAATAAATATTCATGGGGTGATATTAAAGTTCTGATATAATTTTGCATAGACACAGTTGCTGGCTTCTTTTTTCAGGGTCAGATTAACTTCACAGACTGAATTAGAAGTCTGTTGTTTTCTATTGGTTGATTTATTAATTTGGAAATTAGGAAATTCTTATTGTCTTGGTGTTATAGTCAGATGTACATTAGACTTACATATAACATGCTGGAATTGTCTGTTTTTTGCATTTCAATTGTTTTTCTCTATATTTTTCATGGCAGGGCTTTGCCATGCTGTTGCCATGTGGTTGTTTAATTTGGTGACACAGACCTAGGATGATGATCTTCAGCGCCTGGTCCACCTTGGCGGAGCTGTTCTCAGCCACCAGGCTGTACTCGCCGCTGTCCGTCCTCGACACGTCCTTGATGATGAGCACACACAGGTTGCCGGACTTGTGCACAGCCAGGCGGCTGGACGGCACCACTTTGTTCTCGCCACGCATCCACTGGCAGGTGGGCATCGGCTTCCCGGAGACCAGCGCCTCGACCCTGAGCTTGGCACCGGCTCGGGCGCTCACCGTCTCTTGCATGACGATCTTAGGCTCCACTGAGGACAGAAAGACCAGGATTATTCATCAGTTTTTAGATATGGAGGGTGGATAAAATGCAGTATAATACTGTATTACTGTTACTGTTAACTCTTAACCAATTTGTCCTAAAAGCACAACTTCAGCGTCATATTCAATGAATTCCATAACTCTGAAGCTCTAAATATGATTTAAAAAAAAAAAAAAAAACCCAAACTCCTGAAACTCTTGACGAGGGACATAGAAGTCCTTTTTTTCCCCACCTAGCTGAATGTGAGTGAATGTCTAATGCTAAAAAAACAAAACAAAACATTGTGCATTGTTTGGTCTTCGCGTTTTATTTTTTTGGATTGCGCAGTGATAACTTACACATCTGCTCCTTGATCTCGACCGGATCTCGGGTCTCGGTGAACAAGCTGCATCCCATGATGTTCTTGGCTGCCACTCTGAACCTGTACCTCTTGCCCTCCTTCAGGCCGCTGATAGAGATGGACAGGCCCTTCACCGTGGTGTAGGCGTTCCACACCTCCTTCTCAGGCTCCTCCTCCTCCTCCACCACAGGCGGTGGAGGTGGGGGAGGCGGCTCCTGTCCCTCCGGAACCTGCAGAAGTTGTAGATTTAGAGACGTGCAACAAATGTCTCATCTTTTGGCAGTACTGCGTTTAGATTATTTAGGTTAAGGTGATTAGGCTACTTACTGCAATCGTATGCAAGTGCAATAACAGAACTTGTAAGGTGAGCTGTGGGTTCTGAAGTAGACTCAGACCATGATTCAGATACTTTGTGCACAGAGGTTGTACAGTTCTTTCACTTCTGGTAATGCAGTGAAACGTCATTGTCCCTTTCTTAATGTGTCATAAGCTTCTTAAAAAATGAAACACAACAAAATGATAAAAAAGAAAAAGTGAAAACGCTGATGGGGTTCAATTTGTTTGATCAGTTTGTTTGAGTTCTGATCAGGTTATGGTGGTCTGAGATCTCAGCTCTACTTGTGGAACCAGAAAACAGAAGTGTCTCTCTTTAAAGTCTAAATTTACAGTGTGAACTCAAGAGGGACTGAGTTCATTGGTGGCTGGTTAAGTTTTTGCTTTTTTTATTTCATTCTTTGTGAAAACATCCTGTGATAACATGGGAAGATTTCTTTTAGTAGTGGCAGAAAAGTATATATAAAAAAAAAAGCATTATCCAATCAGGTAACACACCTCAACAGGGGCAGGAGGCTCCGGCGGAGGTTTGACCTCGATGTACTCAATCACATAACCGTCAATCTTGGCTCCTCCATCCCTCATGGGCTTTACCCAGCCCACAACAGCGCTGTTCTTAGTGATTTCCAGAACCTCGATCTTCTGACAAGGATCAGGCTTACCTGGAAAAAAAATCAATTCGATGTGTGGAGGCGTTGAGGAAATATGAAATGTTGGTGTAATAATACTAGTAATATCTTCATTTACGTAGGCCTTTACCAAACAAAGTTACAAAGCGCATCACAGAGACAGTGCAGCACAATGTTGAGTGGGGCTGGGGTGGTACTTGGGTGCTGATTTGATATAACAATTGTGATTGTGATGATGTATTGTGATTCAATATAATGATTTATTGACATTTCCTCTGTTGTGGAAATGTGTCAGAAACTGGCCCTTATTGTCAGTCTAGCTGGAGAAGCAGAGCTACTCTGAACGGCCTCACTCTCTAGTTTGTGTCTGTACAGTTTCATGAGGCTGTGATTCTCCTAGAGGTCACTAGAGGTCATTTTATACCGTGACGTCCACTTTGAAAAAATACTCTGACTGCACTGAAATGGCTGCTATAGGAGCGAACATCATCACACATGAATCAAATGTGGCTCATTGAATCCACAAGACTCTCAGCTTCCCAGTCAAAGCCAATTGATGCAACTCCAAGACTGTTTAGGCCCACACACCACACCATTTTACAGCAGGCCACAAGAACACATTTGGACTGCAGGGTTTGTGGCCCAAACTGCATGGGATTAGCAGAAAGTGGGCATGTCTGCAAAGGGGAGAGCCGTGGCTGCCCAGAGAACCCATTTTCATTCACACATCTGGAGGTCAGAGGTCAAGGGAGGCCAACTTTTTCAAAGGTCAAGTTTTTCCCTTGCCAAAATTTAGACAAACTTTGCTCAGCTTTCATATCTTTACTCTAAATCAATTCAGGAATCCAAAAATCAATTACTAAAGTGTAAGAATCACGATACTTGAGTGAATCATTTTTTTCCCCATCTCTAATGTCAAGTGCTCTCAAGATGAACCTTTGGAGCCTTGTTTTCTGAGAGTGTGTGCAATAGTCTATATGTTCTGGTGTTGTGATGAAAAAGGAGCAATACATACTGACAGGATCCGATGCCAAGTAGGATGTTGGTGACACCCTGGGAACTCCAGGACCGTACTGGTTGACGGCCGTGATTCTGAAGTAGTACTCGGTGCCTGACATCAGACCAGTGACCTTGAAGGGAATCTTCTCCTTGTCCAACTCGGACTTGACAGTCGCCCACGTCTTGCGGTCAATCTCACGCTTCTCAACAATGTAGTGAGTAACCTCGCTGCCGCCGTCGATCTCTGGAGGGGACCAGTTCAGCTTGACAGATGTCTGAGAGATGTCTGAAGCCTCAATGTTGACCACAGGCCCCGGAGTGTCTGTTGGTAAAACATACAATGGGATTAGGAGCATTACTCCTACTCAGTGCAAATTAATAACACAATTTAAGCCAGACAGCAAGTACACATTCAATAAATATGTAACTAAAATAAACACTATAAAAAGAATGGGTACTGCACTTAAAAACATTGTGCATTGCACAATGTTGTATATTGCATTTACATGGTGAAGACTAAAAGTAAAAAATGGCTCAGCAAACTATGCGCACCAGCAATATGCACTGAGTCAGAAAGCCAAGAGCTGTTGCATCTGTGCGCACGGCCATCTTGCCAAATCCAAACCAGAACTTACCCAGAACCTTGACGTTGACAAACACAGCCTTCTCCCCGGCAGCGCTCTGCAGGGTCAGAGAGTATTTGCCAGAGTCATCGCGAGTGCTGTCTGGGATGACCAGGAAGGTCATGGTGTCGATGATGTCCACATGTCCCTTCCTGACCACGTTGTCTATGCCCATCCTCCTCCACGTGACCTTGGGTGGAGGTCTGCCTCGGATGGTGGCGCAGAGTCTGATGGGGCAGCCAGCTCTCACTGTCAGGCCCTGCTTCAAGTTGGCATCCAGGTCAATTTCTGGTGCCTCTGTTGGTACAATAAACAAAACAAGTATTGGCATTAGATGTTTCAGTTTTTGTATGGCATTATCACATCAATGACTCTGAGGTTAGATGTAAAACCAAAATACTTAGCATGTCTGCCCGAAAAGATGTCAAATAAATAAAGTGTCTTGGCCACTCAGGAGCCTAGTAATTTGAGCTGTAATTGTACCTTTGTCTTAGGCTAGCCTTTGTAATTTATTTTGAAAATGACAGAATATCAATGACACATCATTACGTTTCCTTAAATTCCGATCAGTGGTGTCAGATGGACCGGGGCCAATCATCACGGGGGACAACAATGAAGTCATTTGATTAATATATAGTCAACTAACATACCATTAAAAACAAATCTGATTACATATGACCTGCTTGGAATGTCTGCGTTGTTATTAATGCGATATCATGTCCTCACCTAGAATCTCCCTGGGCATCACAGCTCCCTCCAGGTCACAGGGCAGGCTCATGCCCACCTGGTTCTGAGCCGACACTCTGAACTCATACTCGAGCTTCTCGTCCAGGCTGGTGACAGTGAACTCACACACAACCAGCTGGGCAGCTACGTTGCACCTCTTCCAGCCCTCGTCTCCCTTCTTAGCAGTTCCCTTTATCCTCATCTCTACCACATAGCCAATTAGAGGAGCTCCACCGTCGGATACAGGCTTGGTCCAACCCAAGGTGATGGTGGACTTGGTGCTATCCAGAACCTTCATGTTGGTAGGAGGTGCAGGAGGCTCTGTAAGAACATGTGACAGTGTGTGAACATGGAGACATGGATTAATTTGAAAATCTGACTATCATGAGTAATTTCTTTCACAGTTTAATCTTTTTTGTAGAATTATTTTTCACTATGCACAATGCAAATGTAATCACTGAATTCCATACCAACTGCATCCTTGGCAGTGACGGCACGCGAAGGCTTGCTTGCGCTGCCAATGCCGATTTCGTTGACAGCCTTGACTCTGTACTGGTAGTCATGAAGAGGCAGGAGTCCGGTAACAGTCAGGCGAGTTCCGGGGATTGGATCCTTGTTGACAGGAGACCATCGAACAGCGTGTTCCTCCCTCTTCTCTAGGAGGTAACCTGTGATTGGCTTTCCACCGTCTTTGTCAGGCTCGGCCCACTGCACTGTCATCTCTTCCTTGGCAATCTTGGTCACCTCTGGTGCATCAGGAGCCCCAGGTACACTGAACTGGGTGCCAGCAACAATGGATTCACTCTGCACTGCAGGGCCGGGGCCCATCTTATTCTCAGCACGGACTCTGAAGATGTACTGGTTGCCCTCAGTAAGACGGGTGACATTAGCTTTGTTGGTGATGACCGCATTGGAGTGGACAGTCCAGACTCCCCTCTTTGTGTCGCATTTCTCAATGATGTAATTGTAGATCTCACAGCCACCATCATCCTCGGGGACTTCCCAAGCTAGGTGGCACCTGTCAACGGTGATGCCAGACACCTTGAGATCCCTGATGGGACCAGGTCTGTCCAGTACACTGACCTTAGCATGAGCAGAGCAAGTTCCTGCATTGTTAGTGGCAGTAACAACATATTTTCCACTGTCAGTGCGCCTGGCACCTGTAAGAAGGAACTTGGAAAACTCAGTACCAGCTTCAATCTGAAGCCTAGGGCTCTTCTTGATCTCCTCTGTGCTATCATCCTTTGTCCATTTGACATCAGGCTGGGGCTTGCCCTTGATTGTTGCCTCAATGGGAATGGAGTCTCCAGCCTTGACCACGAGGGTTCCATCCAGTTTGATCTTAATTTCTGGCACCACTAGTTGCTCCTTAACCAAGACCTCAGCTGTGGTCACCCAGTTGCTCTCACCTCCCTCGTTTTTGGTCTGAACCCTAAATTGGTAGATTTGATTTTCAATGCACCTGTCGGCCATGAAGTAAGTCTCCTTTATGGCACCCTTGTGCAGCCTCTCCCACTCCTCAGCTTCCTTTGGTTTCTTCTCAACATGGTATGCCAGGTTACGGCTACCACCATCATAGTCAGGCTTCTTCCACTTGAGGAAGCAGAAGGTCTTGCCAATCTCAGAGATGTGGAAGTCAATGGGTTCACCAGGCTTCTCAATAGGATCAACAGCAAGCACAGGTGTCTTGGTCTCAGTGGGTGAACCAGCACCAATCTTATTCTCTGCACTCACACGGAAGAAGTACTCACAGCCCTCGGTGAGAGGGGCCTTCATCAGGCGCTTGGTGCAGTCACTGGAGACCACAGTCCAACCTCTCTGGCTGGGCTGTCGGCACTCAATGATGTACTGTGTGATCTCAGTGCCTCCATTGTCCTCGGGGTTCTCCCAGGACACCATGCAGGAGTTCTTGGTTACATAGGCCACCTTCAAATTCTGGCAAGGCCCTGGGGTGTCAAGCACATTGACAATGATCGTGGCCTGTGCCTGTCCGCTGCTGTTTTTGGCAACGATAGCATATTTACCATAGTCTGACCTAACTGCGTCAGAGATGACCAGCTCACATATAGGGTAATTGTTGTTCATCTCAGTGCGCTTGTCCCTGCCAAGGGCTCTGGCATCCTTGGTCCATGTGATCTCTGGGTCGGGTCTTCCCTTTACTCTGGAAATCAAGTTGATGATCTGACCTGCTCTAACTGTCAGAGAGTCGCGGCATGACACATCAACAACGACCTCTGGGGGCACCAGGATATCCTTGGCTAAGATGGTTTCTGTTAGCTCCCTGGGTTCGCTGTCTCCAACCTTGTTAGTTGCTCTAATGCGGAACCTGTACTCCATCCCCTCAATGAGGCCTGGCACCCTGTAAGCACACATCTTGATGAGGTCCTTGTTGATCCTATCCCACTGGGCGCTGCCTGACTTCTGTGCCTCAACCACATATCCAAGGATGGGGCTGCCTCCATCTCTGGTTGGCTTGGTCCAGCAGATGTCAGCATAGGACTTGCTCCAGTCCTTGAGCTTGGGATTGCCAGGGGGTCCAGGTTTGGTAATGGCACGAGAAGCCTTGACGGGATCAGAGATGGGAGAAGGCTCACTGATGCCAGCAATGTTCTCAGCAAATACCCTGAACTCATAAGTGTTGCCCTCAAAGAGACCTGAGACTCTGTATCTGAGGTCTAGCACAGGGGTCTTATTGACACGAATCCACTTTCCAGTCATCTCTCTGCGCTCAATCACATAGCCACTGATAGGGCTGCCGCCATCATAATCAGGCAGAGTCCACTCTACTGTCACAGCATTTTCTGTGATGTCAGAGCACTCAGGCAGGCCTGGTGGACCAGGAGGATTGAACATGTGCTTGGCGATAGTGGGTGGACTCTCAAGTCCAGCACCAATTCCAATCTTGTTCTCAGCGCGGACACGCACAATATACTCACGACCCTTCTCCAGCCTGGACACCTTGGCCGTTGTGCTAATGCCGCCAGAGCTGACGACAGACCAGGGTTCCCATGGCTTCTTCACATCCTTCTTCTCTACTACGTAGTTGGTGATAGGCGTGCCACCATCATCCTTAGGTGCCCTCCACTGGACTATCATGTGGTCTGGGGTGACCTCCAAGATGTTGATGGGTCCAATGGGTGGACCAGGAACATCAAGTACGGTGACATGCAGGGCGACAGTCTTGCTGCCTGCTGGGTTAGATACAGTGAGGATGTACTCTCCAGTGTCTCCTCTCAGACACTCAGGGATACTGAGGGTGGTGGAGGATTCATCAGATTCAATTTTAAAGCGGCCCTCAGATGCAATCTCCTTTCCGTCGCTCATCCACTTGGCAGTGGGAGCAGGGATGCCTTTCATCTTGGCTGGGAGGACAATAGTGCTTCCGGCTTTGAGAACAAGACCCTCAATAAGCTTCACATCAACTTCGATAGTTGGTGGTACTAGGAAGACAACATAAAGACAACAATATTAGGACTTCTGTAAAATGATCACAATGTTCAGTGTGCAGGTTCTACTGTTTTCTCCAGGTCTTGGTGTTTATCTGTCCTGCTCCTGACTGAAACATTTTTGGAAGTGTGTGCTCTATTCTCCTTCATCTAGATCTTTTAAATGATACTGTATCTGTCGCAGATACTGGGATATAATTTAGTACGCCGAGCAGAAAATCCACAATGTAACTACATGTAAACACCATCAAGTGACTTACATGTCTTCTCCTGGCAGGTAACAGGAACGCTGGTGTCGGGTCGGCTCACGCCAATGGCATTCTGAGCCTTGACCCTGAAACGGTAGGTCTTGCCCTCCACCAGGCCAGTGACATGGGAGTGGTTGTTGGAGACTGTCTTGAAAGTGACCCAGTCGGTCTGGCCTTCTTCCTGGTGCTCAACAATGAAGCCAGTGATCTCGCTTCCTCCAGTGCGGTCGGGCCACTCCCACTGCAGCCACACCTCTGTCTTGTCTGCGTCAGTGTGGTGCAGGTTCTTGGGTGGGCCGGGAGGATCTGAAAGTTGAAAGTGAAGAAAATTTTATTGACAATGATTGGTAGGTTGATATATCCCTAGTCATACCTCTGACTTTACAAGCATTTAATACTGAACACAATCTAAAATATTTCTTGATGTAAGGGCAGAATCACTTCAAATGGGGGTCCATGGCCTACTGAAAGTCAGCTTGGGAGTAAAGAACATGAAAAAGTTTGAAAACCCTTGAGTTGCACAACATGATAACAACTAAAATGTGGACATTCTCTGGTACTCACAGAGAGGATCAAGGGCCTTGATGGGAGTCTTTGTTGCTACATAGTCGCTCCTGCCAAACTGGTTTTCAGCAGCCACTCTGAACAGGTACTGGATGCCTTCCATCAGGTACATGGCCATCAGACTTGGCTTCTTATTGGCTGCGGAGACGGGGACCCACTTATCAGAGGCCACATCCTTCTTTTCCACCACATAATGAGAGATGACGGCACCGCCGTCATCCTCGGGAACCTTCCAGGTGAGGTAGGCGGACTCACTGGTCACCTCGGAGATCACCAGATCTCTGGGAGGAGACGGCTTGTCTGGTGGGAACACAAATGTTTACAAAGGTTAGAATAAAGAAAGCCAACAGTGAGGTACATCAGTGGTTAGGGTTAGGGTTAGAGTCCAGTTCACTCTATTCTGAAGTGGATCATCCTTAGTGAAAAAAATAAACAAGAAAGAACACCGATTTCTTTGCAAGTGGGTTGTGGTTCCTTTGTCAGGGTTCCCACACAGGTTTTACACTTAAATTGGATTTATGGGATCCCCACAGGGATCAATAAATAATTTCTGATTCTGATTCTATTTTACAAGTCCTAGAAAACATTCTATCTTTCTTTCCCAGGATTTTCATGACCGTGGGAACTTGAATCGGTTTATTACGTTGACTGAGTACATATATTTGTCTCAGTGGAGCTTTCACTCACTCAGGACAAGAACGACAACCGTGGCCGATTTCTTTCCGGCGGCGTTCTCCACAGTGATGGTGTAGTTTCCAGAGTCGGCACGGACGCACTTGGGGATGAAGAGCTTGCTACCAGCGGCAGTGACGGCGATGGTGGTGTGAGACGGAACGTCAGTGTCGTTCTTCTTCCAGCTGACGGTGGGAGCCGGCATGCCTTTGATGGTGGCACTCAGGGTGATGTCGGTGCCCAGCATGGCCAGGTGATCCCGGGCCATGTTGGCGTCCAGCAGCAGCTCTGGTGCCTCTGTGGGAACACAGAAATAGATTTCAAAAATTTTATTTAACATGCTTTTAAAATGACAGCAGATGCAGTTCATGAAATGTATGATGGTTTATTCTGGCCACTCTAGGAAAAAAAAAATTATGAAGCCACAGGGCTTCATTAATGCTCCCCTCTATTAATGTTATGTGTAAACTAGTAAAAGAAAAACAAAAAAGGATTGAACCGTACCCAGTCTGTCATGAACTTTGATGTTCTGCTTGACGTAGGCGGGGTCAGATTTGCCAGCAGCGTTGACAGTGAAGATCCTGAAGGAGTACTCCTGTCCGTCGGTCAGGCCCGTCACCACATAGTGCAGGTCGGGGCAGTCCTCTGGCTTTTCGTTGGCCTGGATCCACTCCACGGAGCCAGGCTTCTGGTACTCCACCAGGTAACCGAAGATCTTGCCCCTTCCATCATGACGGGGCATCTGCCACTTCAGACTGACAGAGTCCTTGGTCTTGTCGTAGGCCTCAGGCGTCACCGGAGGGCTTGGACGCACTGTGAGGAGACCAGGAAGCAGATGTTTAACACAAACAGCAGGGGTGCAAATCACAATCTTCATTAGTATACAGGATTATATCAACTCTTTGTACAACTATACAATATTTGCCAATATTACGATTTGGATTTCATTCAATTCAGGGGCCTGCAATCACACGACACCATATTCTCATTAACACATGTCGTTACTGCACGTTATAGCAACTCTCAAAACAACTAAAACATATCACTATAATAATAATGCTAATTTTAATTTATCTATTGTATTTAACCTTTATTTAAGCAGGCAAGTCATTAATAACAAAGTCTTAACTACCACCACTACTACTATTACTACTAGTACTACTACTTGATGTAGCTCTATAGGTATTTGTGTATTTATCTGTCGCTCACTGACCAATGGGATCTTTGGCGAGGATGGGTTTGGAGGGAACGCTGGGGTCTCCAGTTCCCAGCTCATTCTCTGCCATCACCCTGAACTCGTACTCGCAGCCCTCCACCAGGTCCTGCACCCTGAACTGGGTGGCGGGGTACAGGGGCTCTCTGGTGGCGCGGGACCACCTCTTGGCTGACGGCTCCTTCTTCTCCAGGATGTAGTTGGTGATAGGCTTGCCGCCATCGCGAGGCCTGTTCCACAGCACCAGGGCATTGGTGGCGTACACCTCCCTGACCGTGGGCATCTCCGGGGCCTCGGGGACTCCTGCAGAGGGCAAAGCCACATGGGAAAAATGCACACTTGGACAACATAATTTACGTTGATCCCTGGTGAAGGGCCTTAATAAATTTGTTTCTTTCCTGACATGCGCACGTACAAGTGTGGATGCTCTCTCTTTTGGAAGCCTTTTAAAGCAAATTCACTTAGTTTCTTAAAAAATAATAATATATATAAAAAAATTAAAATTATAAAAAAGAAATTACCCCAAAATCTGGAAAACCAAAAAACCCCATAAAATTCCCACAAAATTACTGAAATATTGTTTTTTTTTTTTTTTTTTAAACAAATAACCTATGAGAAAATGACCGGGAAATCAGCAAAAAATTTGCAAAGTAGCTACAAGAAAACTGCATTTATAATTACTATAATTCTAAATATTGACAACAATGTTACTGAAAACATTGTATTTTTTTTCTTTTTTACAGAAAACCACAAAAAAAATTAGCAAAAAGAGAATCAAATACAAATCAAATAAAATGAATGCCAAAATAAAACCAAAAAAGTAATAAGTGAATTTAGTTCAGAAGGTTTAAACTCTCTGCCAACAGGTTACTGGGTTTCAAAAGGGGAAAAAAAAAAAAAAAAAAGCTGCTGTGACCAAACATCCATATCAGACGTGTTTTATGCGGTGAGTTTGGGCGGTGGGTTGCTGACGTACTGAACAGATCCTTGGCTCTCATCTCCTCGGATTCCAGAGGGTCACTGATGCCGTACATGTTCTCCGCTGAAATCCTCATGATGTACTCCCTGCCCTCGGTCAGCTTGGGGATCTGATGGGAAACAGAAGAAAACATGAAGTTAGCGTGTCAACATCTCGGCTGTGCGTAAGCACCTACGGGACAGGAGCACTCGGCCGGACGCACCTTGCAGGTGGTCTTGGTAGAGGCGGACGTGACAGTGGTCCACATGTCTCTGTTGGTGTCTCTCTTCTCGATGATGTAGTTGGAGATGTCCACTCCTCCGTTGTCCAGAGGAGGCTTCCAGGAGATCACCATGTACTCCCTGTGCACCTCCTCGAAGACCACAGGGCCTACGGGAGGAGTGGGACGGTCTGCAGGGGGAAACAAACGCACCCTCAGTTACCCCGTCACAGCTCGTTGTGATGACAAATTGATGACAAAAATACAAAGAGGTGAGAGTGAATTTTTACATTGTCAGTGCTCAAGTCTCAATCTGTGAAAGGAGGCGGAAACAAAACGAGGGAGACAGGTTTTGTTTTGGTTCAGGGACGTCCAAGCAGGCTCGTTAATAATCAATTAATATTAATCAATTATTAAACAGCTGTTGTGCTTCCAGAAGAAGACCCTACATCACGTCTCTTTCTTCGAGAGCAAAAATAATACTAACGATGAAAACAACAATTATTAATCCCACTCAAGAAAAAAAGAAAAAAAAAAGTAAACCTCTAATCAAAAATAAAATATTAAAAATGCAGTCTTCTTAGTATTAAAATTGTTTCTTCAAAAGTCTAATCAGATTTGCTTTTTTAAAAAAATTGTGCTCTTATTTATTCTATTGTTTTGACAGAGGCCCATCTAGGGACGGGTGCTGCAAATTAGCCTCTGCTGCAAACACAATGATACTAGATGTAGCTGTTTTCAGAATGGGTCCCTATCAAATAAACCATAAATACATGAATAAATAATTTACATGCATGTTGATTAATGTATGTTGTCCTTTAAATAAAATGAGCAGAAACAGAAAGCATGTGGTTGTGGCTCCCATACCGACAACGGTCAGGTTGCAGACTCCCTTCCTGCAGCCAGTGCTGTTCTCCACCACCACCACGTATCTGCCGCTGTGCTCGCGCTTGGCCTTCATCAGGCCCAGCGACATGGTGGTCAGCGTGTTCTTGAACATGATGTGCTGGTCGGCCTTCAGCTCCTCGTCGTCGCGGTACCACATGATGGAGGGCGAAGGCTTGCCGGTGTAGCGGCCCTGCAGCAGGCAACTCTCGCCCACGCGGATGATAATCTTATCGCGGAAGTCCAGCTCGATGGTCGGCGGCTCTGCAGGACAGACAGGAAGTCCGAGTCAGCGCTCATGACCGAGGCAACAGGGATTCATTTTCACACCAGATTAAATCAGTTTAGCATTTAATTGTTACGCATTGAACTTTAAAACTGGTTTAAAATGAAGACAGATTCAGCTCAGTTAGTTCTAACTCTAAGCCTGGATTAAATTTAATCCTGAATTAACCTTTAGGCACTCTAACCTTTAACCCTTTGAAATCTGAAGCAAATTCATGAGTGCCTTCAAAGAATGAGGAGAAAAGTCTATTAGCAAACTAGCTAGAAATTACCTGAACACGAGCAAAAACCAGTAAAAAAAAAAAAAGTTACAGGCAAATTACAACAAAATAACCGGAAGATTAACAAGAAATTGTGCGACAATTCACAAAAATCCCAGAAAATTAGCAAAAAATATTTTTAAAAATAATGACAAAAAAGCTGGATTAAAATTATATATTTAAAAGTGAGATTAATTATGTTAGAATTTGTTTAAATGCTTGTACATTTAAGTTGAACTATTTAATTTTTGCTTAAACCACAAATGAGGATCAGTTTTTGATGGTGCACTGAGCTCCGCCTCATGATAAACCTGGTTTTGCTCTGATCGGGCCGAGTTCAGAAAGGGAGCGAGCAGAAGGTTCGTACCCAGCTCGTCCTTGCAGGTGATGGGCTTGGTGCAGAAGGATGGTTTGCTGGGCCCGATCTCATTGACGGCCAGGACCCTGAACTCGTAGGTGTCCCCGTCCCGCAGGCCGTCATAGGTGTACCTCCTCTCCAGCAGCTTCTCCTTAGTCAGTCTGGTGAACTTGTCCTTGCCGATCATGCGAGCCTCCAGGATGTACATGGTGACCTCGGAACCGCCGTCGTTCTTGGGCGGCTTCCAGGCAACACTGATATAATCCTTGGTGACAGAAGTGACCTCCAGATCCTCGGGACGGTCGGGCACAGCTGAGGGGGCACAGACACAGCAGAGTTTCATATCCAGTGTAACTTGATTTAATTTATTTGATTTTATTTAGGCTTGACAGTTTTATGGGAAATAGAAAAGAGTTACGGGTAGATTTGGGTAGCGATGGTCAATGTCAAGACATGACAGATTCATGAAAACTCATCATCATTTGTATTCAGAGTGACGGACAAATCAGAATCTAGAAGCTAAAAATGAATCTGGACTAATCAGCAGTTAGAATATCGCAGAGGGTCATCTGAAAAAAAAAAAAAAACAGTGGCAATTTTTGTTATGTTTTCTGCTTTTTAGTGTTGTGTCATACTTACATAATCAAATACTATTGATATTAAACAAACACTCTCTATATGATTATTCATACAGAGAGATGTAATATGATTATTTAAGTGTCCGCATGTGTATGTGTCAGTGTGTGTCTCCAATACAGTGTGTTGGAACTCAAGAACAGTGTCAATAATATTTAATTTAAAAAAAATCTGAAAATCTTCTTTAAGACTAACTTTATGGATACTTAGGGGAAAATTTAAGGGAAAGTCAGAGTTTAAGGGGTTGAGTTTAACATGGGCGCAGTTTGGAGATAAACAAATAACAATGTGACTTTCAGATCAAATAAAATCTGCTTCCTTCTGCTCATCATGGAGGACTCAGGGTTGGACTCACTCATGGGTTCCTTGATGATGATGTCGGCAGCGGTCTGGATGAAGGGTCCCACCCCGATGGCGTTCTCAGCAGCCACCCTGAAGAAGTAGGACTTGCCCAGCACCAGGCCGGTTGCCACAGCACTGTGTCTGCCGGCGCTGAAGGACACGGCGGTCCAGGCGTGGCGCTCGGCCTCACGCTTCTCAATGACGTAGTTGGTGATGGCGGAGCCGCCGTCGTCCTCTGGGTAGAACCAGTTCAGTTTGCAGGACTCACTGGTCAGGTTGGCGGCCGTCAAGGGAATGCCGACCGGGCCTGGGACGTCTGAGGCGCGACACAGGAGGGGTTAACAGACCTCACATGCACTTTGAGAATGAACTCCAATAAGATATGACTATTAAAGTATGAAAATCATTACTAATCATCACTAATCATCACTAATCATTTGCTTAAAAGATCGTTTTCTGTTTGTGGAGTTTTCTCTGTTTATGGAACAATCCAGTTCAGTTTGAGTGTCGATAAGAGCGAACCATCTGATTCAGCACTTTAAGCCAAAATTTTTCATCCTTTAAATAAACAGCTGCGATGATGTAAGACTATCCATTTTATTCTAGTAAAAAAACAAAAACAAAAAAAAACAACAAAATTACATATACATTGGAATATTTTTTTAAGTAGTGCATTATGTATAAATGTGTAAATGTAAATGCATGAGTCAGTGGTTCTGTCTGATCTCCAGATCAGGCTGCAGATGAAGGGAATCTCTCACCCAGAACTTCGATGGTGATGGTTTTCTTCTTCTCCCCCGCGGCGTTCTTGGCGGTCAGCGAGTAGACGCCCTGGTGCCTCCGGGTGCAGGGTTTGATGACCAGAGACGAGCTGATGGTGGTCGTCTCCACCTTGGCTTCGGGAGGCAGCGCCGCTCCGTCACGGTTCCAGATTACCTCCGGCGCTGGCTGGCCAGACACGTAGGCGATGATGCGGATCACTCCGCCGGCGTGGACCACCATCCTCTCCTTCACCGAGGCGTCCAGGTCCACCTCGGGGGCGACTGGGTGGACAGTTTGTTCCAAGCTTGTTAAATATTATTTGTATTTAAATGTAACAGGGATGAAGCTGCGCATGGGGTGGACAGTCAGAGGTGAAAAGAGTGTCGGCACTGACAGCCAGGGTTACAGCAACAGATAAATTCATGTTTGTGTTAGTTTAAGGTCATCGTTACGATTCACAGGAAACTGGACTGTAGAGGGAATTCTACCATTGCCAGTGCCATCTTCGAGGAACTGATTGAATAATTTTATTGACACTTCCATGGTGACAAAACGAGGATCTAGCCAGGTTGGTGGGTGGAACTCCTTCTATCACAACAATGAAGGGGGAGGTTTAAGTTAACGCACAAAATTAATAAAAAATTACTGATGTTGCTAAAGTTAAAAAATGAATACTGAATAACACTTAACAACCAACATTTTTTTTAAATGTGAATCCAAATTAAGAACCACAATCTGATTTTCATCATTCTTTGATTCATTTCTTATGAAAACAGTTACATGTTTCTGTGAGCTGTGCATCAGGCTAATGTTAGCTCAGCTTCTTTGCCGATGCCAAAGTCTGACATCAGTGAACACTGTGGCTGTCACCTTGGCAACGAGAACCACCCAGAAACACTTGCCCATGCTGACTCTACCCGAGTCAGTTTCCATGTCAGGAGAACATAACTGCAGCACGTGCTAACAGTGATAAATCATTACTGCATCATGTTGTTTAGATGAAATAGTAGCAGACAACTTCAACAAAACACACACTGTTGTGAAGGCTGAGAGTGAGGATGTTTGACTCACTGGTTCTGTCTTTGACCTCGAGGGCCTCAGGCACCTCGCCTGGCTCGCTGTTCCCTGCGGCGTTGAAGGCGATCACCCTGAACCTGTACAGTCCTCCGGTCTTCAGGCCTGTGATCACAAACCTGGTGCCTCTGATCTCCTTCTCCTTGGCCTGGAAAAAATGCTTGTTAGAAGTCTGCATGGAAAGCAAATGAAGACCACCAAGTTAGAGACATTTAACCTGAAAGCTCAAGCTTCCCACTTCACATATCTTGTTTTTATGATTGTGCCTGTATTTTAAATATTAACATTGCAAAGGCAGATTATGCAGTTTCAAAGGGGAGGGCACCTCACCATGTTATGATGTGGTAAAGAATGATGAATGCCACTAAATTCTCCAAAGAACAGGCTTTAGAAATGCCTCAGGAGTTCAGCACAATTATTTTACGCCATCATAACCCAAAATAAAAGAGCATTTCACTCCATTGTTTATGTTTTTGTGAACATTTGACATCAGAACATTAGACATTTTAAAGTGTTCCATTAAATCTTTGGGTTATCAGTCTTGGCAGGGACCTGAGGGGTTTATCTGCCTTGTCCTTCACACTGCGAAACTAAGAGGCGTCCCCTCTCATTTCAAACTGCTGAGTCTGCTTTAACCTAACTGAATAATGAATAATTAATATATTACAAAATGCTTCTGAGAACTCACTTAGCTTTTACTCATCACATTTTCATTTAACTGTACAGTAAAAAAGTGTTGACTGAGGTCAGTCTTTACCTTCACCCAGGCCTCAGTGCCCTCCTCTTTGTACTCCACCCAGTAGCCCATGATCTTGGAGCCTCCGTCCTTCAGAGGAGGGATCCACTCCAGATCCACAGTGGACTTGGTCCAGTCAGCCACCTTCGGGGTAGGAGGGGCAGGGGGTGCTGCAGAGGGAAACAGACAGCTAGTTAGTGAATTTATTCCTTTATCCTAAGACAGCCCCCGGCACTTTGATGTTACAGAACCGACAAACCCAACTAACCTCAGGAATCCCATCTTATCGACTCAATCAAGCATCACAATTTTTCTGTTTGTGACCTCTCACCAAGCCAGATGTTACTTTGCAATGACTGGTTTTCCTCAAAACAGCTTTTGACAAGTTATTGCTCTCCACAAGCTGCTGGTGTGAGAACAGCACTGCACCGACTGAGCGAAAACAGCCATGAGACGCAACTTACACAAAGATGAATTCAAGGTTTTTGGTCAGATTCTAGGAAGTTTGGATGCTCATGTCATTTACGATCTTACGTTAGGATAGGTACTTAGGAACTGATGAAGTCATAATGCTAGTTACCATGGTTACCAAACAGTTAAAAATAGGATTCCACAGTTAGGAAGTTTCTGTAATATCAGAGCATTTGTACTTCACTTTGCCTCTCTCTGTTTTGCTTATTTCGATGGTCATGGTTTCCTCTATTGGTACCAAAGCTAAGCTACAGTATGATGTCATTAAACATCTGCCTGCTCCTTACAGATGGGGTCTCTGGCGAAGATGGGGTCGGTGGGAGCGCTGGCGGGTCCAGGTCCGGCGGCATTGATAGCTATGACTCTGAACAGATACTGGGAGCCCTCGATGAGTCCGGTCACCACGTGGGACTCTCCGAGCGCCATGGGGCGGATCGGGTCGCGGGTCACACGGGCCCAGCGCTTTGACGTGGTCTCTTTACGCTCCAGCCAATAACCAGTGATCGGGGTGCCTCCGTCATCCTCAGGCTCCTCCCAGCTGACTGTCATGGAGTCCATGGTGATGTTGGAGATGGTTGGCTTCTCGCACTGACCAGGAACAGCTGGATCAGGGGCAAAAGTACAAATGCTAACCTTAAATATCAGAGGGTCATTGTATTAATTAATTAAGCAGTATGATTTGTCCAACAGTTTGACTCACTGTAGCGGTTCCTGGCCACCTCGGGCTCGCTGTCCAGAGGCTCTCCAACTCCGTACTTGTTCTGGGCCATGATGCGGAACACATACTCGTGCCCCTCCATCAGGTTCTCCACGGTCCAGATCCTGTCCTTGGGCTCACTGGTCACGGGAACCCACGTCTTCCTGTTGGCCACGCGCCTCCAGATGACGTAGTTGGTGACCTTGGAGCCGCCGTCGTCTTTCGGAGGCAGCCAGGACAGGGTGATCTTCTCTGCCCCAACCTCCTCAAATTTAATGGGAGCGGATGGGGGTCCAGGACGGCCTGTGCAGAAGAACCGAAACGATGACAAAACAAGTAAAAAATCACGACTGGACCCAAGAGGTTTGACGCAAAAAACAAAATGTACTCGAGAAGCAAACAAACCATAAACCAGTTGTTGGTTGTGTGTGGAGCTCTTGAGAGGCTGAAGAAACATTTTTTTTAATTTTGTGCACACAATGTCTTAAATTGTGCCGAAAAAATACTAAATGGAGGTCATGAAATCCTAATTTCGAACACAAAATTTACTTTTTTGTGCTCAGGGCACGGGCGTAAGGGTAAGGGTACAGGGTAAAGGGTAAAGGGTATTGAACTATATTATAGTCAGGGTGTGTGTGTGGTTATTATCGCTGTTATTTCCATCCTGCGGGGTTCGTACCGAGCACATTGAGCCTCATCTCCTTGGAGGCCTTGCCGAGGCTGTTGGAGGCCACCAGTGTGTAGAGGCCGGTGTCCGGCCGCTTGCCCTGCTGGATGAGCAGCGTGCAGCTGTCGTCCGACACGATCTTGTTGATGTGCTCATCATACTGAACCTCCACCTTGTTGTCAGGCTTGTGAGGAGGAGCCTTGTACCAGGTGAGGGTGGGGAACGGGCAGCCGCGGATGGTGGCCACAACGTTGATGTCGGAGCCCTGCTCCACCTCCATGAACTCCTTCAGCTCAATGGAAGGAGCGCCTGGGAGGAGAACACGACAAGGTGATTACAGACCTGCTTTTGATCTTTGTCTTTTTGGAACATGAGATTAACTTTGATTAACTGAATACAGGTCAAACTCAAGACCTTTAATGTTTTACACTACAGTTATTAGGGATGCACGATATATATTGGTGGCTGATATATTATCCTCCGATAAAAGAGAAAATTAAATTATTGTTATTGTTGCTGATGAAGGAATTTCAGCCTTTTCTTACAACGGCTGTGTCTTCTGTGCCAAAAACACTGAAGACAGTCTCAAAGATTTTTAATGTTGTCTCATTGCACATTATTATTTTAAACAGCACTACATGCTGGCTGTTGTTTGGTCACCCTGTTCAATGTGACAAGCTTTTCCCTTGAAATGACGTGAGCTGCATCACTGCCTATTAGCAACTGTAAGACAGGAAAAGAGAAAGACTTCTAGCCATCTGTAGTCTTTCCTGTACCCCCTCACATCTTTTTCCATTATTACTTGTCATCATGGCTGTTTATTTGATTATCAGTATTGGTTATCCGAAATTCCATATTGTGCATCTCTAACAAATTTTTATAACTCATCTTGTCAAATCACACATTTGGTAAAATTGTTCATATTTAGAAAAATCTACAAGGAATCACTTGAGATTTTTAAAGAAATGCATACAGATTTTTCTAAAGTATATTTCCTATTTACTAAAACGGCAATGCATTTCTGATTTGTGATATCTGGGTGAAGGGTGGTCCTACAGGTCTGGTCCTGGATGAGGAGGGGTCCCACGGTGGAGGAAGGTCTGCTGCCCCCGGCCTCGTTGAAGGCCCTCACTCTGAACTCGTATTCGTCTCCCTCCTTCAGGTCCTCCACCTTGAAGGTGGTCGTCTCGATGTCTCTCCTGTTGCACCTACAAATTCACAATGAAAGGAAGGGCATTTTTTATTTATCTCCAGAATGTTCCTCTCATCTCCTCCCAAAGCGAGCAGTGGGATTTTAGAGCTGCCACATCATTTCTCCTCACTTTGCTCCAGCCACTGGTTTCCATTCATTCCACTACGATATGAAAATTAACTTTCAGAGCCTTCAGACTTTCTTCACTCCAGTATTCCATCAGCGGAATAAAGTCCTCCACATGAGTTTTCCTAAAAGCAGCAGCACTGTTGTGTTTTCAGGACTTTGCTTTCCTATTTTTATTGTAACTTATTGTATGTTCTTGAATGTCTGCAGCCCTCTATCTTAGCTGCTGCAGATTTTTAATCCTGCTGAGCTTTTCCAGGTTAACTAAATAAAAATAAAACAGAGAAAGGGGGAAATGTAGAAGATGATGTTAGGTCGGTGTTGGCTGCGATGCATACCTGGCCCAGTCCTCCCGCTGGCCGCTGGCATCCCAGCGGAGCAGGTCCACGCTGTAGTGCGTGACGGGGGCACCGCCGTCATTCTTGGGCGCCTTCCAGGTCAGAGTCACTGTGCCCCTCCTCACGCTCTGGATCTTCAGCCTCGTCGGAGGATCAGGAGGATCTGGAGACACATCGGGGCACGTGATGTTTCATTTTCACAATAACACCTTTTTCTTCAAAAACTCCAAAACACAGACTCTAAGAGAAACGTAACTCAAACATTTTCAAACATTTTCAGACTCACGGATGGGATCTCTGGCCCGGGTCCTCTCGATCGTCTCCGCGTATGGCCCGAACCCGAAGCGGTTCTCAGCCCGGATGCGGAACAGGTAGTCCTGTCCATCGATCAGGTCTGGAACTACCAGAGACTGAGCCGCACAGGCCGGGTTCACCTGCAGAACCAAACCAGGACACGTCACGCTGCGTTCTACTTCACCACATTACACTGCACATTATTCATAATTCTGGTTTGATTGTAATCATTTTTTGGGGCAAGTTTTCTCTCTCTCTCTCTTTTTGGTTCATTAATTTTTTGCAAATTATCTTCTTTTTTAGCTGAACTATTTTTTGGTAAATTTTCTCTCTCTCTCTTGGTAACTTTCTAGTCATTTTTTTCTGCTCCAATAATTCTGGTAATCGACTTTTTGCCCCCGTGTTTCCAAAAGAAATCAGGTAAGTCATTTGCTTGGGTTTCCAAGAGCTAAGGAACACACGAACAAAATCAGAGAGTCCAGGAAAGTCAACCTGAAAACCTCTGCTGCAGTTCTTCATTCTTCTCCTGAGTACAGCCACAATTATTGATTTTTTGTTGTATTTTTTTTTTTTAAGATCTGTGTTGCTAAACTGAGGAATCTCCAACTATAGCTTAATGTATTTCTCTTGAAGGTGTTTTGTTGCCACTTATTATAACATAATTTATTATATCCAATGTCACTAATGCCCTTCGTTTTATTTAGTTTTCAATGACATTCAAGGTTTCGAGGTTTCAGCGTGAACGTGGCGTTTGACTGAATGTGGCAGGAAGGCGTGCAGACCTTGGTCCAGGCTTTGCCCTCCACCGTCTTCTTCTCGATGAAGTAGCTCTTGACTCGCTCTCCTCCGTCACTCTCAGGAGGTTTCCAGGTGAGCCTGCAGGTTCCTCTGGTGACGTCACTGACCTTAAGGTCGCGTGGAGGTCCGGGCAGGTCTGAGATTAGCACAGAGCTCCCATTAATGACAGAGGCTCACTCTCCCTGTTGTTCTCCAAACATTTATTTTTACGCCCTTCAGGCAGACAGATGCATGAATCTTGAAGTAAAAGCAGTGGTTTCACAATAAATGCTTACCGAGCACGTTGACTCTGACTTTGACCACCTTGTGTCCGGCAGCGCTCTCGGCGTTGATGATGTAACGGCCGGCGTGGCTCAGCTTGCTCTCTGGGATGGTGACCACGGAGGTTATGTCTGTGGAGTGGATCTGCACAGAAACAGCAGCATCTACAGTTTTATTTCTGGTAGTTTTATGATCATTTTCATGTAATTGAGTTTTAAATATATAATTGCTCAAGTTTCAAAGAGTTAATCATCATTTAAACACTGTCCCTTACCTCTGAGTCGACAGGTAAGGTGTGAAGGTCGTTCTTCTTCTCTGTCTCGGCGGTTCCGTCGAAGGTCCAGGTGACCTTGGGCACGGGACGTCCCGTGATGGTGGCAGGGATCCTGATGGTGGTGCCGGCTCTGCAGTTCATCAGATCCTGAGCGCTGACGTCCAGAGTGACGGTCGGCTCGACTGGAGAGCAAACACACCAGCAGTGAGTGTACACACACACACACACACACACACACACACAAGAAATCTGGCATCGATCCAGCATCACTGATCTGACCTGCAAACATTTAATCATTTTATAGTGTTCTTATCAATTTGAAAAATATGTTTTAGCAAATTCTCAGGAATACATTTTTCCCCTCTGTTTTTGAATAAAATCTGTTGATTTTTGCTCAGGTGTCAAAACGTTTCAGTCTTTTGTTCTTTTCCCATTCTTTCATTAAATAATCTCCTTTTCTGGGGCGTTTCTACTTTGTTTTTGTTTTTTTTTAGCTTCAGCCTTTTCACACCAAAGAACTTTTTATTTAACCTCCATTGTCTCTCCTGGACTAAAAACATCTACACACCCATTATATTTACACACATTTAGTGATTATTTGCCACCTTAACACTGCTCTGCCTTTTCAGGTGAGATGTGGTGAACTCTTACTCAGGATGTCCTGAACCAGGATGTCGGCGGTCTTGGCAGGCTCAGAGTTTCCTGCCATGTTTACAGCGTAGACCCTGAACTTGCATTTCTTCCCCTCCTTCAGGTCGGGAACTGTGAATTCGGTCAATGGGTGGAGCTTATCGGCAGGGTTCACCCTCCTCCAATCAGGAGAGCCTTCCTCATGAACCTCGATGATGTAACCCTTGATAGGGCTGCCGCCATCTTTGTCCGGCGGCGTCCAGCTGAGGGTGACGCTGTCCTTGGTCTTGTCTTTAACCACGAGGTCGGTGGGCGAGGTGGGAGGGTCTGGGCAAGGAGGAAGAAGAAAATTGAAGAAAAATGTCATCTAAGCCAAAGTGGAGGCCCATTTAAAAGCCCAGTTAGGTGTCAAAAAAAAGTTTTCATGCAGAATAACCATTTTTATTAGAGTATCAAATGAGTTTCCGACGCCTGAATCAACTGAAAGATCAGACGAGTCTTATCGTCTTAAGAATTCAACTCTTTGTCAGCCACTATTTTTAATCCTTATTAGTAAACTATTAAATTATCAAAGTTACAATAACATGAAAAATCCTATTACTCCTATACGCTGGAGCACAGTTCATCTTCAACAGCGACATGATGATAAAACAGTAAAATAATAAAGACTTCACATTTTTAAACAATCACACTGCCTGTCTCTCTCTAGCTGATCTCCCATTGTTTTACACTTTTGGGAGCTGTCTTCTCCGTGTTAAGCCCCGCCCCCACATCGTATTTCAACAGGAATTACATCAAGAGAAGGAAGCAACGTGAAGCACCGTTCAAATGTGACTGTAAAGGAGTGAGACTCACTGCACGGGTCCACGGCGAAGCGGCACTCGGTGGCCTCGCTGTGCGGTCCGATGCCGGCAGCGTTGCAGGCCGCCACTCTGAACTGGTACTCGGTTCCCTCGATGAGCCTCAGCACGGTGTACTGCAGGCCCTTCACCGCCGGCTTGGTGACTGGTGCTCTGTTGACGCGGCCCCAGTACACGGCACCACGCTCCCTCTTCTCCAGCCAGTAGCCCTGGATGGTGGAGCCACCATTGTCCAGAGGAGGCTCCCAGGTCAGGGTCATGGTTGTCGCCGTGGCGGCAATGATTTTGGGGTTGCGTGGGGGTCCAGGGAGGCCAAACGGATCCCTCAGCTGGACCTTCTCGGAGTCACAGCCATCGCTGACACCGAACTTGTTCTCCGCCTTGATTCTGAACTGGTATGTGCCGTTGAGGTTCAGTTTATAGACCTGAAGGTGTGGAGCAGGGATTTAAATTATTCATCATTAGTTTTAAGATGGAATGATAATCTAGTGTATGATTATTGACAGCACATGTGATCATTAAATTGGTTTGTTATTGGTTTGTTATTGTGGATTTCAGTCATGACAAAGCTTCTTACTAAATTAGCCACATTTTGGTTCCACAGAGATGAGTTTGCTAAGGTCGATATCAATTATGATTTTTCTTAAAACAAAGCTGCTGATAGCCACAAACTCTAAATTTGAAAATTACAACAAAACAAGAAAAACAGTGTATTTTGTTAATGAAATGCCTGAATCATAATTAACAAGTAACTAACCCTAACATATTGCAGATTCAAAATAAAAAGATGAGAGAAATACTGGCGAACAGTATTCCGAATCTTTTCCAAAAGTAGAGAGAACTTACCCCGTATCTTCTGTCAATCAGGTTGATGGTCAGAACCTCAAAGTCAGACTTCTTCTTGCTGGCGTCTCTCCTCTCCACAATGTAGTTGGTGATCTCGCTGCCGCCATTGTCCTCGGGGGCGTCCCAGGTCAGGTAGCAGGACTCGGCCTTGATGTCGGACACCACGACGTTCCTGGGCGGGAGGGGACGGTCTGCGCGGGAAGAGAAAACGGCATTATCAGCAAACAGCATGTCACATGAGACAAGAAAACACTTTAAAATATTCTGCAATCTCTCAAATTTTCCCATCTAAATATCACTGCAGTTCTGTAATTATTGCAATTTTGTAAGTGTTGATTCAGTATTGTGTGATTTTGGAAAAGGTTAAGGACTTTCTAATTTACAATTTTTGCAATTAATGTAAAATTAATAAGTTTGTGACTGTTAACCAATGGCTCCATCTGTAATTTGTTTTTTTCTACTCACCGAGGATCTCTACCCTGATAACGTGCTTCGCCTTTCCGTAGCAGTTCTCTGCCAGAATCTTGTAGTTGCCCTTATCCTGCCTGACAGTCTCAGGAATGGCAATTTTGGTCCTCAGTGTGGTTCTGTTCACCTGATGACAACAACACAAAACAAATCTCATTCATTTTTTCACTTCTCAGCTGAGAAACTATCTCCAACAGCACAAAACAGCAGTTGTAACATGAAGTTATCGGTTAAAAACAGCAACTCTGACCTCCTCGGTCTCCAGCGTCATCTTCTCCTCATCGGGTTTTTCGATCACGGCATCGTCCTTCATCCACTGCAGCGTCGGCAGGGGAAGACCCACCACCTCCGCCGGGATGTCGATGGCCTCACCTTTCTTCACGATGATGGCGTTGCTCTTGAAGAACTTCAGGATCGTGATCGCTGGAGGAACTACAGTCGCAAAACAGTCATCAAGTCAGAGATTGCTTTTGTCATCAAGCTTGTGTTTTGTCCTTTCTTTTGGACAATATGTACAAAATCAAATATCAAAATATACATGCATTTTTTTAACCAAATACTTTGATATAATTATTGTGTGATGATAGCAATGACCACTGGTGTTTTCAGAAAATATTTATACAATGAGATTTTTGATAAATGATCATTAGCAATGCTGATTTGATGATCAAACAAGCAAATAATGAATGAAAATGACAATAATAATTACATATTACAATATACATAACCACAGAAACTGATTTTCCTGTGCGTTAGTGACTACACTCGAGTGTTTTCTTACTTTCATCGTCCTGGATCTTGGCAGAGATAGGCTTTGAAGGCTCTCCATCGCCGACCTCATTCACAGCCTTGACGCGGAACTCATACTCCATGTTCTCCGACAGGTTCTCGATGGTGCCGCAGCACTCTGGGAAGATCTTGCGGTTGGCCACGTCGAACTCGTTGCTGTCGGATCTCATCTTCTCCACGTAGTATCCTCTGATGGGACTGCCGCCGTCGCTGCGGGGCGGCTGCCAGGCCAGCGTGATGGTCGACTTGCCTCTGCTGGTGTAGTGGAGCTTCTCGGGGGCAGAGGGAGTGCCTGAGGGCCAAAACATGGGAGGAACGTCAACGTTTTGTCTAATTTTTACATCCCCGGCAAAGCAAAGTGGACAAACAGGGGCGTCTGTGTGTCACAACAATTTTTATCCAAAATGGATCAAATTTGGCAGATGGCTGCTAGCGGTTTTTCAATTTGGTCAAACTTAAGGTGGGACATCAAAGCATGCTGCATCTCTCATTTGCATTTTTAGTTTTACTGTCATTCATTTTATACACTTTTATCAATCTTTCACAAAGGGCCTTTTAATTTTTTCTTTTATTTGTGGGTTTAACAGCTTGTCTGTAAAGGACAGGAACAGTCTAAATTGAGCTGTCAGGATTTGCATATTATTCAGTATTCAATATTCAGTGACTTATATTAGGTATATAAGTAATTGAATATTGAATATTGAGCTGTTAGCTCACAGAAGTCCATCTGAGAATGATTCAAAATAAATCAATGTTACTGACATCTTAGAAGAAAATATAAATAAAAGAAGAAAAATGTATTGTTTTTCATATCTCTCTCTACTTCCGGGTCATTGTTTAACACAAAATCAATTTCTCAGGAGAACACAAAAGTTTTTAAATTCTTTTTTTTTTTTTTCCTGCACCGTGGCCATTCAAGGGCTTCGTACCATACAGTATGTTGGACAGTGTTGGAAAAACGTCAGGGAACACCAACCTTTAGGATCCACAGCCAGGATGGGTCCCAGGTCGGCCGGGGCTCCGTCTCCGAACTTGTTCCGGGCGATGACCCTGAAGTCGTACTCCTCCTCAGCCAGCAGGCCCTGGATGTCGCACTTGCAGGAGGCCGTCTCGATGGGCTGGCGGAACAGCTTCATCTTGGCATCCTTCCTCTGCACCTCGTAACCGATAATGTCACTGCCACCGTTGTCCAGTGGGTCGCTCCAGGTCAGGGTGATGTTCTTCTTGGTCACCAACACTGTCTTCAGGTCGACCACCGGTCCAGGGACGTCTGGAGACACACAGGAATGTAGGTTCATTAAACCTCTTCATCTCTACCCATCCCATCAGTGGGATCATCATTATAAATATTGAAATATTCATTTTTATCGTTCAACCCCCCAGAACTTTATTGTCAATTGTAGTGCAAATCCCTAACGTGCTGTTGTATTCCTGGGAAATTTGTCTAAAATCATGCACAAGACATGTAGATTTTTTCTGTCTGATGTGATTCTGAATCCATAAAACAACGGCATCTTGGCATTGAATATTTCCCTCAGTATCAGTGTGATGGAGCTTCAGTGAAGCTGCAGAGACACAACATGGACGAGACTCTGTCCTAAAATATTCGGTTTTCTGCTGTATGTTTAAAGTTACTCAGTTAGTTCAAGGTAGTTTTATGCTAAAATTTTATGCTCTCTCTTGACTGAATCTGAATACTAAACAACACCTAGGAAGGCTGTGTTTATTTATGTCCTGTCATTTTTGGGTCCTGTCCCATCTCTTACTGTTTTTAGTTTCATGTTCATGCATTTCACCATCATCCTCAAAGGATTTTAGGAGCCTGAGAAGTACGATCATTTTCTCAACCGAGTGGACGCGGTAATCCTTCAACTGAGGTCAAAACTTCACCAAAACCGGAACAGCAGTGTTTTCATTCAAACAGTAGCTGCCAGTTCAACAGGCAGGACCTCAGTTTTGTGTTTAATCTCAGTTACTGACCCATGACGTCCACTCTGGTCTCGGCTGTCTTGGTTCCGCTGGTGTTGGTACCAGTGATCTGGTACTTTCCGTGATCCGCCCTCACAGCCTTCTTGATGAACAGAACGCTGTTCTTGCCCTCCGTCTCGATCATCATCCTTTCCTTGTCAGGTTCGGCTTCATCTTTGGCCCATTTGACCTCCGGCTGCGGTCGGCCGGTCACCACAGCAGGAAGCCTCAGCGGCTCGCCGGCCTTGATGATCACGCCGTTCTTCACCGAGTCGTCAAAGTCCACCGCAGGAGGCTCTGCAGGATGAGAAATGTCAAGTCACGTCTAATTAGCCAGCTGGTTCTCAAATGGGGGTCCCAGGACAAAAATTTAATTTGCTACAAACAGTTAGAATGCAGAAAATGTATGAGAGATGAGTTCAACATTTTCTTCTTTCAATTTGTCACAGTATGAGATTAAAAACAATTTAACAATTAAAGAAATAATAATAGTCATGAAATACAATTCAAAGAGGATAAATTTCTGAGTTCAGACTAAAAAACAAAAACGTTACCTTGCGGCTCCCTGACGGTGACGGGCTCAGTCACGCCTGGAGCTCCGGGGCCGGCGTCGTTGACGGCGATGACTCGGATGTAATAATCCGCTCCCTCCGTCAGTCCTGTCACCGTGTAGGTGAGCTCCTTGCACCTGAACTCTGTGCTGCGAGTCCAGTCCTTCTCTCCGGCCAACACCTGGAAGGACGAAAACCAGAGAATATCTCACACGTCCAAGAACTGAAAAGTTGAGCTGGACAGATTATTAGGGCCGATATTCAGGATTTCTTAGGGATTGGTGTTTGTAAATTTGACTGACACAACGGCTGATATGAGAACCACTCAGACTCTGCCTCTCCACAGCAGAGTGAAGGCAAGTGGGTGGGACAGCATGCATTGTTTTGAGTTAAACAAATACTGGAAATTTACATACGACTTACTATACAGCCATTGGGTTTTAAAGCTGGTATCGGCTGATATAGTCTGTAAGTTTGATATTTGATTTTGTTTTGGTGGATAGTATGTCAGTACCTTCTCAACATGGTAGCCCAAGATGTCTCCTCCGCCGTTGTAGAGCGGGGGGGTCCAGGCCACGATGACTGACTCCTTCCCAGTGTCCACGATCCACGGAGTTGGGGGGCCAGGGGGCACTGAGGGGGCAGGGGTGAAGTTTAACAGTCAAGTCAACTTTATTTATTTAGCGCATTTCATATTCCTGCAAAATTTGTTTGTTTGACCAAACTGCAAAACTGATTCTTTAAAGTGTAAGAGCTGTATTTCTTTATATGCATTTGTAAATAGTTTTTTTGTATAGCACTTTTCAAAAACAAGTTTACAAAGTGTTTTTCAGACATAAAACAAAACATATGCAATGCAATCAAGAAATATAGAAACATATATAAACAATAAAAACAAAACAATGACATAAAAATCGAATAAATAAATAAATAAATAAATGACTAAATGAGCAGGGGCTTGAGTGGTGGGAAGGTCGTAGCATGGGGCAAAGCCACTCAGCGATTAAAAAAAAAGTAATACACTTTTTTAATCAATGAGTGCAATGAGGCCAGAACAGGGGAAGTGTACTCATGTTTTCACATTCTTTGGTAAAACCTGGGGAAGATCCTTCTGGTTCTTGAACTGGTTCACTTCAAGTTTCTTGGAACCAAGGTATAAACTAAGGAAGAGTGGAATCATGCACCTCTTGAGAATGGCTATTTTCTGGTTCCAGCTGAGAACTAACTTTTCTGTTTGAGAACTTAATCTATACTTGGTGGAAATGCGAAGAACAGCACAAAAATTTGATGTGCAACCCAGAACGGAACCAGTTCTTTGCTGGTAGAAAAGGCATATGATTGGCCCTGAGCGGGTGCTAAAATTACAAGTCAATATCAAATCGCATATTTGATAATGATTGGCTGCTTAGTGGCCTCATCATGACATCATTACATGTACTGTTCTCAGGTCTAGTCAGAGGCTTGGTTCTTGGTCTCATCAAAACATCCTTCCTGGCACTGACACAAAATGACCGCTGCGTGTTTGACCTAAAGTGAATCCAGGCTACTTACGGATGGCATCCATGGCGATGGTGCGGTCTGTGGGGTCACTGAAAGGTCCGGGCCCGGCCAGGTTCTCAGCACACACCCTGAAGATGTAGGTGAGTCCCTCCATCAGGCCTGTGATCTTCACCTCCAAGGAGTTGAGCAGTGCACGGTTCACCCGGGTCCAGTGCTTGCTGTTCACCTCTTTCCTCTCGATCCAGTAGCCCAGGATGGGGCTGCCGTTGTCCTTGGGCTCGTGCCAGGAAATGTGGGCGGTGCTCGCCGTCACCTCGTGGACTCTGGGCGTGTTGGGAGCATCAGGAGGATCTGAGGGGGGAAGAGAGGGGAAGGTTGGAGTTCTAGCTGGGAGAAGTCCCAAGTTCCCAAATTTATATCAGGCATCTTCAGAATGGACTTGCATAAAAAGGAACAATGCCAAGTCTTTGTTTGAGTTTTATCCCTCTACAGAATAAAAAGGACAGCTCTACATTTGCCTTTGGAATCTGAGGGCACAGTTAACAAATCCATGGGCCTAAATTCGTGATCACATTTTGTTTATTTTCTCAGCTGAACAACAGCATTGTTCATATTTATGTAACTGTTTTTTTGAAGGTGCAATATTTATCTCCTTTATCTGCCTTGATTTACCAAATTGGTTCTTGGCAACCAGCGGCTCAGAGATGCAGGGAAGACCACAACCGGACTTGTTCTCAGCGGTGACTCTGAAGATGTACTCTTTTCCTTCAATCAGCTTGGAGACGGGGCAGCTGGTGCCCTTCAGGGTTGAGGTAACAGTGATCCAGCCAATCTCGTCGTTCTTGTTGTCCTTCTTCTCCAGAATGTAGTTCAGGATCTCAGAGCCTCCGTCATCCTCGGGAGGCTCCCAGTTGCAAATCACAGAGGTGTTCCTGATCTCGTCGAAGGTGAAGTTGATCGGGGGGCCAGGCTTGTCTGTGCATCACGAAAGAATAAGAGTGAAAAGTCAGTGCTTTTGTTGTCTGGGAACTGAGCTAGCTAAAACGTTGTTGTTTCTGCTACAAAACCAGACCAACAAAAGGTATGCCGACAGGTAGTTTCAAACACCAGGAAGCTGAATCCTTAAATAGCCATCTTACCGAGGACATTCACAACACAGGAAGCGGTAGCGACACCGTGGGTGTTCTCCACCTGGATGGTGAAGGTGCCGTGGTCCACTCTAACGGCGTCTCGGATCATCAGCGCCGCCTCACCCCTCTTAGTCTGGTCCAGACCTAGGCGCTCACGCATGGGAGTCACAAACTCCTCCTCTGGCTCCGGTACCTATCATGTTTTTAAAAAACAAAAACAAAAACATTAATTCTACAATTTAACACATCTGGCATTTGTACCTCTGAATGTAGGTTTGTACTGAGGTGTTGCCAACTGTCACATATTCTGAAAAAAACAAACAAACAATCCCTGCAAAATATAAAGCAAAAGGTTTCTACAAAAAACAAACCTTGGCCTTGGTCTTCTTCTTCCTGACGATAGGGACGATCTTCTTTGTGGGCTCTTTGGTCACATCCTCATCGTTCCTCAGCCAGGTGACCTTGGGGTAAGGTGAACCCGAGATATAGGCGTCGATTCTGATCTCCTCGCCCTTCTTAATGCACAGACCAGACTGCACACGGGCATGGAGGGTGACCTTTGGTTTTTCTGTGATGGAAAGGTAGAAAATTTGTAGTTTGTAAGTTTTATATTCATATATGCAATACTATTAATGTAGCTCCTGTGTAAAATCTGTTAAGATCAGGCTGTGTTCTCAAAGGTTCTTTGTGAAACCAGAAAAGGGTTTCTTGTGGCACCACTATGAAGAGCTGTTTTTTTTAGTTCTAGTTGACACCTTTATTTTTTCTTTAAGAAATGCTGGTAGAAGGTAAAACTCTGTTTCCATGGACTTTTTCTTCTTGAAAGCAACCACTGCAGGATCCTCAAAGAACTGAGTTTTATGGCTTTTTGATCAACTTTTGAACTATTTAAAAAGGTCTGAAAGGTTCTTTGTGTAACCAGAAACAGTTGTCCTATAGCAGAAAATATTTGGGTTTTAATTTCTGCTTCTGCCTGCCCTGCCCATTAAGACTGTGCCGAAAAATGAGCAGTTATTGAAATATGGTGCTCATGGAGGTAATATTTTTTCACTCTATTGAAGACACAAATTATTAAGATTATTATTAGCAAGTTGGATTTTCCTGTGAAGATGCATACGGTCAACTTGAACTCTTTAATCAGTGTTCCTATATGACAGTTAAAAAATTTTTATACTAAAACCATCTGGGTCTGTAAGTGTAGTCACTTCAAAGGGTTGTGTGGTTTAATGGAAGTCATTTAGGGGGTCCAGAGGATGATAAAGTTTGAAAACCCCTGAGTTGGTGACTGTGTTGTACAACGCCCCCTGCTGGGTACAGTGTAAACCAGCTGCACCCTCTTCAGACCCCTAAATGATTTCGATAGTGTCTTGTAGTTTCTTTTCGTACCGACAGGGTCTGCAGCCTTAATGGGCTGTGTGCTGCGGGATGGCTCGCTGACTCCGGCGGCGTTCTCGGCTCTGACTCTGAACTGGTACTCCATGTCCTCCTTCAGGCCTGTCACCACGAAAGAGAAACCTGGCACCAGGTTCTGGTTGATCCTCTCAAAGCGGTCTCCATCCTTCTCAATCTTCTCCAGGACGTAGCCCTGAATGGGACAGCCGCCGTCGTAGTCGGGAGCTTTCCATGTGACTGTGATGGACTTGGATGTTGGGTCATGCGCCTCCACTTGGATGGGCGGGTCTGGCTTCTCTGTGGATTATGTAAAAAAACAACGTAATTAATGATGTGAGAACTGTTTTTACTCTTGAGATGTGAGATTAGTTATCATGTGTTTCGATGCTGCTGTTCTAACTCCAGTTTTGGTAATGTTCATGTTTTTTAACTTCAGCTGAGCGACAGTATGGAATGAATAATATCAATACACACAAACTTTTAAAATAGGATTTTAAAGTGATGAGTTTCAGTGTTAATTAAATTCCTTGACATTGCAAAGGCCGTTTGGTTCACATGAGGACTTACGCTTGATCTCCTCAGTGATGACTGGGTTGCGCAGCTCCAGGTATTCTCCAGCGCCAACCTTGTTAACGGCCTTGACCCGGAAGTGATACTCGCAGTTCAGGTAGAGGTCCTTCACGTCGTAGGTCAGGACGTTTTCACCGAACATGACGGGCATGTAGGTTTTCTTGGAGGCCTCGCGGCGCTCCAGGGTGTAACTGACAATGGGGGTGCCTCCATCATTCTCCGGGGCTTCCCAGCTGATCTTGCAAGAGTTCTTAGTGACGTCACTGGAGCTGATGTCCTTACACTGACCAGGAAGACCTGCAGGGTTCAGGAAGGAAGGAGGAATGTCTCAGATAACGGGGCAATGCTGGGAGTTTTCTCTGTTGCAAGGAAATGTTACACCCAGTAAATAAATATTGTCAAAAGAAAATCACAGCCAAGTGTCATCAATCTGTGATATCCAGTGTATTCAAGGAGGGTGAAAAGTGAACAATTATACACTAGAATATACTAGAATAAAATGAAATAGAATTCATTATGGTGCTACAGTATTCTTCACATACAAAGGTAACAGGAAATTTTGTTCTTGCAGCTTTTTTTGGATGAATTAGTGACTCTCTAGCACAAATTCACATTCCATATAAAATTAATTCACACAATATAGGACTCACACTCTGTACTCACATATAAGCTTTACTAATTCCAAAACAATTCAACCCCACTAGACCTGATAGATCTGACAAAGAGAAGGTCTCAGAGCCTTAAAAAATGCCTCATCAGATGGAAACATCTTGCTAATTGAAATTAATTCAGGTAAATGATGGGCACAGAGATCATGTGATTTTAGATTTTGCCGGTGTGAAGACGACATCCTACCGATGACTTTGACGTTGATGGTCCCGGTGGCGGTTCCTAGGCTGTTCTCCAGGGTGATGACGTAGGCTCCGGCATCGACGTGGGTGCACTTCAGCAGCTCCAGGTGAGCACTGTTCATCTCCACAGTCATGGAGAGCCGGTCGTCCGCCTTACACTCCACCGTGTCCTTCTGCCACACCATCTTGGGCGTGGGGATGGCTCTGTACGGGATGTTCAGGTGTAGCTTCTCTCCTTCCACCACCACCACATCCTGGGCCTCCAGTTCCATGGTGGGGGCGCCTTGAATCAAGAGGACAATGTTATTAGTTGGTGTGAACAACAGAATTTTGGTATGCTAATTTTCCATTCTTAAGCTTCTGAGGAAGACTGAAGCATCAGATGCTTCTCTAAGCAAATGACCAGCAATACTGTCTACACAGCTGGTTTTAGAGCACATTTTAAGCAAATGTGCACTTGTCAATTATTTGTTTGTTTTTTGTCTATTTTTTTAAACACATCCCAGAAATGTCTTGCTAATTTGCTAATCCCCTACTTTCCCTGCACATTTATGAAAGTGCTTTTGAAATCCAGAGGATTCTCTCAGGTTTCAAAGGGTTAATTCTCTAGACCCCTACAAAAATTTGTAGGGGTTATTATTTGGACACTATGTTTTAATCTCACCACTTTGAATTTATTTGGCAGGACAATTCCATAATGAACACAAACCAAAATATCTTTTCATATCCAGGGCCTCATGAGAGTCAACCGAGGACCACATTTGTCTTATCCTCTGGGATGTACATGTTTGTACTTCTTCAACCAGTCAATGAATCAATCAACTTGGGGGTCCAGAACATGAAAAAGTATGAAAAACCTGTTTTTTTGGGGACACATTTGCTGGACTACATGTTGGGAGTTTTGCTTACAGTCGGGATCCTTGGTGAAGACTTTGTCGGAGACCTCGGACGGATCACTGACACCGACGGAGTTGATGGCGCGGACTCGGATCACGTACTTCTTCTCTGGTTTGATTCCGTCATCAATCCTGAACTTGAGCTCCTTGATGGGTCTGGTATTGACCCTGAGCCACTTCAGCTCAGGACGGGCCTCAGCCACCTCCACGTGGTAGCCGGTGATGGGGCAGCCGCCATCCTTTGCAGGAGGCTTCCAGGTGACATTGATGTGTTCCCTGCTGGCATCCGGGATGGCTACCTCCTGAGGAGGAGATGGAGCACCTGGAGGGAGAGGGAGGTAATTATTTCTAATTTAGTGCAATACACCTTACTTACGATGTGCAACATTTGGCAATCATTTTTGTACATGCATGAACAAACTTCCATGAGCTCTTTTATGGTCACTTACTGGTGGCATCTTCAATAGTCATGAACTCAGTGGGTTCACTTGGATCTCCGACTCCGGCCTCGTTCTCAGCCCGGACCTGGAATTGGACCTCTGTTCCCTCGTCCACATCCGTCACCTTGAACTGGGTCTGCTTGTCTGGGGTCTTGCAACACTTCAGCCAGCGAGTTCCCAGCTTCTCCTTCTTCTCTATCACATACCTGGGAAGCAAAAATAAGGCATTTTGCGCTTTTAGAGATGATATTGAACGGTCACTTACACATTTGTGAGCCTGGTCTTGAGTTTTACCTTCTACCGTCTGACAAAACCATGACAAAAACCCTTACTTTAGTCTGGTTTAGCTGTGAAAGCATAACCCCAACCTTAACTAACCAAGTTGTTTAACTGTAGTTAACTTCCAGCTACCTTTTTCATTTAAAACCATTTCTGCTGCTGTGTTTGCAGCACATCATCTGTATTTCAGATTTTGCAGTTTTGGCATTTCTATAACACTTTTGTAACTACAAGAAATTTGATGTAAAAAAATCAGAGTAGCGAACATTACTTACTTGGTGATGGGTCTTCCACCGTTGCTCTTGGGTGCTTCCCACTTAAGCTCCACATGTCTCTTGGTGACCTCCACCACCGTCAGGGCATAAGGAGGTCCAGGAGTAGCTGCACAGGGCACGGAAATCATTAAAATTACTGTCACATTACCACAGTTGACCTACCTGCTTTTTACCTGCTAAATTTTACAGAGTGCAGTACTAGTAGTAAATTATTTATTAAAGTATAGTAATTTATTTCAGTCATTCTTTTCTATCTAACAAAATGGATGCACATATAAATAAATGAATGCTACTGAGTCATCAAAAGGAAAAACAGATATAAACAATATTTCAGTGACTGATAAGGTGCAGATTTCAGTCTTAACTTATTATACTCTTACACTGCATCATCTGTTAGGCAAACACACTGCTAAGTTTAGGCTTTACAAAAAATATAAAACAATAACAAAAGTCTGAAACTTTCCATATTGTGTTTGTACCTCAGTTTTTTATTTACCACCTTATTTAAAACTATTCCAGTTTGACAGATATATATCTGTGGAGAACATATTTAAGTTTGTTTCCTTTTTAAGAATAAACATCCTGTCTAGAATATAACCAGAAAACTTAAAAAAAAAAAAAAAAAGAAAGAAAAAAACATCCAAGGCACACTGTTCCCGTTGAAAAAATGTGAAGTCTTTATCATTACATGTTTAAGTCTGATTTAAAAACCTGCTGACCAGCACATTTCAGCTCCAAGAGCCTTCACCAGGGCGCAGGGTTCTATCTTTATTTTTTATTTTTTACCTTTGTCCTAATCCTTGTAACTAAAAAAAACAAACAAAGACTGAATTTCATGTACAAAGTGGATAAAAACATATTAGCAAGCCAAACTGTTCAGGACATATAACTTACTGAAAGTGTCCTTTGCCAGCACAGCGTCCTCCAGCTCGCAGAACTCGCCCATTCCCACAGCGTTCTCTGCGGCGACGCGGAACACGTACAGTGAGCCTTCGTTGAGCGCGCTCACGGTGTACTTCAGCTCCTTGATGGTGGTGTCCACCGTCTGCCAGGTCTTCCGCCTGACGTCCCTCTTCTCCACCACGTAGTTGGTGATGGGGGAGCCGCCGTCGCTGCTGGGAGCCTGCCACTTCAGGTCAGTGCTGACCTTGGTGACGTTAGCGACCTCCAGCCACTGAGGAGCTGATGGAGGATCTGTCCAACAAGAAAACAGAAGGAGAGTAAGTGTGATCAGTAGTCGCAGAGTCAGTCATTATTATTTCTGTATCTGGTATCAAGTTAACCTGAGAACTTAAATTTCTTATTCCAGGATGTCTTTGATACTCAGGCAACCCTACATAGATTGAGAAAATTCTTTGGGCTGGGTATTGCCACTGATTTCCCAAACTGATTTGATTACAATTCACAATGTTGATTTGATTTGCGATTCGATATCAATTAAGTTAGGGATATTTCAGTTACTATACCAATTTTGCTTGGATATGAAAGAGATTCTCAGTGAACTAATGCTGTAAATTGTACAGGGAACCTTCAACTTGTTGTCTTATTAAAAATATTAATATTAAGAAGTGACTTTAGAGTTTTCACTGAAATGTGAAGAATATATTTTTTCTCAGAAAGAACCGGCCCTAGCTCCCACCCTCAGCAGCAGTGAGGTAAATCTTACATAGTCTCTCTTTGCAGACCACGGGGTCACTTGGGTCGCTGGGTTCACTCTCCCCGGCCTTGTTGACGGCCTTGACCCTGAAGGAATACTCCTGCTTCTCCACCAGACCCTTCAGCTGGTGCTCTGTATGAGGAACATCCTCAGCGATGCGGATCCACTCCTCGCTTCCCGTTTTCTGGAACTCAATGATGTAGCCCTCGATCTTGGCTCCGCCATCATGCTCTGGTCTGGTCCACATCAGGAAAGCTGTGGTCTTGCCAATTTCCTTGACAAAAGGCTTGCCAGGAGCCCATGGTGGATCTGAGGAAGAACAGGGCTTTGTAATAATCAACATCATACTTTAAAGGCTCTACTGCAGTACAGTTTTATTCTCACAGGTAGCTGAGTGGCATCAGAGCTCCATATCTCAACATGGGCAGCTGTGTGACATACCATTTTCATATCTGACAGACCTAAAGTGGAGTGATAACATTAACTGATGGATGTGTGACGTACCAATTGGATCTTTGATGAGGATGGGATCGGTCTCCACGCTGGGTTTTCCAGGTCCAGCCAAATTCTCAGCCAGAACACGGAAGCGGTACTTCTTCTTGGTGGGTAAGCCTTTCACTCTGGAGCCACAAAGCAGCAAATGTTAGTGCAGTTTAACTGATAATCTGTAACTATTTCATATGCATAAATGTTTAGTGATTCTGCCTATAATACTATGGGAGTTGCCAGACTCAATGCTCTGTTTGGATGCAGGGTCTCCACTTTTCTACCTTTTGCTTCAGTTTTCACTTTGGTTACCTAAAGGTAGTGTCCTTGATGGGCAGCTTGTTGCATCTGATCCACTTGTCGCTCTCTGGGTCAAATTTCTCGATCCAGTATCCAGTAATGGGGCTGCCGCCATCTTCATCTGGCTCAAGCCAGGTGAGAGTAACAGCGTCCTTGGCAATGTCAGAGGGTGTCACTCTGGTTGGAGCACCAGGAGGATCTAAAACAGCCCAAAAACAAGGTCAAGACAACATGATCGCTGTGTCACTGTTTTACTTTAGGGAACTTGAACCATGCATAGGATAATTTGTATTCATGAAAATGGAGTCTACGGTCAGAAATCTGAAAGAGTGAAACCTTAAATGGTGGAATTTCATAAATAACATGTTTTGAATTAAAGACGATAATGATTCCATTGGGTCCCCTGTTTGTTTTACTCATTGCTGAGTTTAATTTTAAGTTTATCTCTGTTCCTGGTTTATATTACAAATCACCCTCTGGCAGCCATATTGGAGGGCTACAGCTCTTTGATGAAAGGCTGAGAAAGCTAGCTGTGTTTCTTTTTTTATCATGGCAACGGTGGCGCATATACATGCAGCAGCTGGTGGCTCCCTCAATTTTAGTATAAAGAGGAGCGATTCTCTCGTTTTTATTGCTGAGAAACGTGTCACTTGTGGGTGTATTACTTATGGCAGTAATACACTCGTCAATATCAGAAGAGGAAGTGCAATAATTGGATTGCGTGCCGTGGACCTTGAGACGATCTCTGCTCTCGGCATCTCAAGATCCGACAACCAAAACATTCGGACCAGACGTCATCGCAAGTGGTGTGGTCGACCCATGAAGAGAGGGAAACGAGCTGGTGTAAGACTTAAGCTAAGAAGGCTTGGACCCAAGGCTGTCTCACTACCCAGCCTACTCCTGGCAAATGTCCGGTCGCAGGACAATAAAATGAATGAGATAAGGCTCAGGCTGACCCAGCAAAGTGAAACCAGAAACTGCGGTGCTCTCATCTTTACAGAGACGTGCCTCAATCAAAACATACTGGATGAGGCTTTAGCACTGGACAGGCGGAGCCTGTTCCGGGCGGACAGAACACAAGACTCCGGTAAGACGAGAGGGGGTGGACTCTCTGTATACATCAATGATGCTTGGTGCACAGGTGCAGTCAGAGTGGATGGAAAATGTTCACCTGACGTTGAGTTTTTACTGCTGAGATGTCGGCCATATTACCTGCCTAGAGAATTCACCGGTGTGTTTGTTGCTGCTGTTTACATTCCACTGGATGCAAATTCGAAAAATGCACTCCAAGAATTGTATGAGCTCATCAGCAGTCACATGGCAAAATAGCCAGATGCTGTTATTATTGTTGCTGGGGATTTGAATCAAACGGACCTCAGAACTGTTTTGCCTAAATTCCACCATCACGTCCACATCTCCACCAGAGGAAACAACACACTAGACCATGTCTACACCAATGTTCCTGGCAGCTACAGAGCCCTCCCTTGTCCTCATTTTGGCCAGTCAGACCACATCTCCTTGCTTCTCCTGCCTACCTACATCCATCTGACAAAAAGGGTCAAACCAACTGTAAAAACAGTTAACGTGTGGACAGATGAAGCTACAGCAGCTCTACAGGACTGTTTTGAATGGACAGACTGGCAGATGTTTAAAGATGCTGCTACCCAGGAGTACCATATCGACCTTGAAAAATACACATCATCAGTGACATCATACATCAGCAAATGTGCTGATGATGTGGTAAAAATAAGGACAGTTAAATCATTCCCTAATGAGAAAGCCTGGATGAATGGAGAGGTGAGAGCTCTATGTAGAGCCAAAAAAGCTGCCTTTAAGTCAGGTGACAAAGAGGCTTACAGCACTGCCAGAGCAAAACTGAAAGCTGGCATCAAGGAGGCAAAGCAAAGGCACCAGCAGAGACTGGAGAGAGACCTCAACACCAACAACAGCAAAGACCTGTGGCAGGCGGTCAAAAGTGTTACAGGCTGCAAAAGCAGGAGCGCTCCCATCATGTGTGAGGCCACGTTACCAGACGAGCTAAACACATTGTATGCTCACTTTGATCTCCTCAACAGAGAGTCAGCTGTAAAGTCTACTCCGCCTCCAGAGGACCGGCCACTGTCAGTATAGAACTCTATTGTGAAGTTCGCAGATGACACCACCATCATTGGCCAGATCTCCAACAATGATGAGTTTTCATATCGGGAGGAAATCAACCATCTTGCAGAATGGTGCACAGAAAACAACCTACTGCTCAACGTCAGAAAAACCAAAGAGCTGATAATTGATTTGAGAAAAAAGGCGGCAAAGACACACAACCCTGTCTACATCAATGGAGCTGAGGTGGAACAAGTGAGCAGTTTCAAGTTCCTGGGAATCAACATAACAGAGAACCTGTCATGGACTTCACATATCTCTGCCCTGGTTAAAAAAGCTCAGAAACAGCTGTATTTCTTAAGGAAACTTAAGAAAGCAAAACTCCCATGCCAAGTTCTTGTCAACTTCTTCAAAGGAGCGATTGAAAGCATCCTGACTGGAAACATCACAAACTGGCATGGGATGTGCACGGCCCAGGACAGGAAGACTCTGCAACGAGTGATTAATACTGCCCAAAACATCATTGGTACCCATCTACCAAGCCTCAGTGATATCAGGGAGGTGAGGTGCCTGCGCAGAGCCAAAAGGATACTAAAAGACAACACCCACCCCAGCCACAGCCTGTTCACCCTGCTGCCATCAGGCAAAAGATACAGAAGAATCCGCTGCGGTACCACCAGACTACAGAGCAGCTTCTTCCCTCAGGCTGTGAGACTACTAAATGCACCATCTGCACTCCTCTATGTTTAATAATTTTTTTTATACAATCAATTAATCAATCAAGAAGGAACCACATTTTAATGTCATTATACAACCTGTTGTATAATGACCAATAAACGTCCTTGTATCCTTGTATCCTTGTAAAAGTACAACTTGACTGTCTCAACAGAAGTGAAAACATCTGATTAATTTGATCAGTTCACCATACACCTGATCAGCTTGATGTTTTTATCCTGTTGGCATGTTAGCTAGATAACCTCAGTGCCTGGTAAGCTAGCCGACACTGACTTGCAATAAATATATGAGTAGGCTAGCTAATGTTTCCAGTAGACGCTAGCGTTAGCAGTGTCCAGAGGTCTGTTAGGTGGCAAACAGTTTGTTCAGGTTAACTGAATGAAGCTAGCTAGTACTAGCATTAGCATGTCAACAGTAGCATGATTAGCCTGCTGGCTAGCTAACGGTGTGTTCAGGTTAGCTGAACTGAGACTCTGGGTAAAGACGAGACAGTTTACTGAGTCAGAGTAAGAAACATCTGGAAACAAATCTACCTGATCACACTAGATCTGTTTTTAAGCCTAGTCCTCCATGATGACACCAGAACTCATTGGTTATTTTCCTTTTTCTTTTTCTTCCCATTTTGTACATTTGCACACTGTGGGTAAGCTCTGTCTTGAGTGCAGTTGTAGTTATGGCCATGCCTACCTTTACTCTTTGTGAATTTGTACCCACTGTGTAAAATAATGTTGATCACAGAAAGATGTGTATATATTGTGCTGATGTAGACCAAATCTAGTTGATTGAGACTTTTTAACTATCTTTGAACCACCTATTACAGATCTAAGTTTTTATTTTGAATATTTATATTTTGATGTAATGGTAGAGGACTTACCGAAGGAATACTTGGCAATGATCGGCACATGCTCAGCGGGTTCACCGATGCCATACTGGTTCTCAGCACTGATCCTGAAGATGTACTCTTTCAGAGGGGTGAGCTTGCAGGCTTTGAAGGTGGTGTGTTTCACCGTGGCTGACAGCTTCACCCACTCCTCTTTGTCTGTCTGTCGCATCTCGACAATGTAGTTGGTGATGGGAGAACCTCCGTCGTCTCGGGGAGGGTTCCAGGCCAGGAAGCAGGACTCATTTGTGATTTCAGAGATGTCGAAGGCAGCAGGAGGACCGGGTTTATCTGGAGAAGTGGAGAACATGTCAAAATTACTGTCTGCAACCTTGAGTCCATGCTTGCAGTGTTTCTTTTTTTAAACACTTTGAACCATTAAAATTACTCTGTAATGTACTTCCATTGTTCAAATGAAAATGCCCATTGCTGATTAACCCTTTTTTTTGTCTTTACCATTAGGTTGTTGAGACATAATGTAATTTGTACTCCACACCACGACTGTGGTCTTTGAGTAATAATAAATCTGAATCTGAATCTAAAATTACTTTTGGTTTTTTTATAGCCCTGATCACATGCTAACATCATTTGCATCTCAAAACTTGTTGCATCTACTAAAAGTATCACGGTCTCTTGTGTTTGGATAAGAGACTGGATTCTGTACCAAGGATGTTGACATCGATAGTGGCAGTAGCGCGTCCGCAGACGTTGACTGCCTCAATAATGTATGTGGCAGTGTCTCCTCTAGTTGTGTTGCCGATGGAAAGCTTGGAGTGTCCCGGCTGGGTGTCGATGGTGATGCGGTCATCTCCCCTCAGAACCAAGTCGGCCTTGGTCCACTTCACCCTGGGATCAGGCTTTCCTTTGACATCGGCAGGAAGCTCGATCTTGGTTCCAGCCCTGGCAGTCAGACCAGCCAGCAGCTTGACGTCCAGCTGGATCTCTGGAGGCTCTGTTGGAATTCAAACAGGGGAGAACATGAGAATATGAACTTGTACAATTAAATTAAAAACATCTAGTGCAGTGCGTGCGGAGTACAACAGAAAAAAAGAGATGGAAGAAGATGAGCTACTTTCTAGCTTTGGCTACAACACATGTCAGTATTTCTTTATTCATCAGTGCATCATCAGGATAATACAAGCTGGCATACCTTTGGCATCAACAGCCTGGATCTCGTCAGTGGCCCTGCAGGGTCGGCTGGCTCCGAGCTTGTTCAAGGCTCTGACCCTGTAGGCGTACCACTGGCCCTCAATCAGACCGGTCACCTGGAACCTGGGAGCAACATAATCATATCTGTTAGACACAAAGGAGGCTGAGATTTTGATTTACAACATATCTTCTTTTAGACTATGGAATCTGCTGTGGACAAAAGGTTGCAAAAGGACTTTTAATCTGATTCAATCTATGCTATGTTTCTATTTCATCCTACAGAATTTTCTCTTTCTTAAAATTTGACTGGCCTGCTGACAGTGGCAATCTGCAAAACCTTACTAATGTCAGAAACCAAGTAACAGAGCGAGCAGGTAGGGAGAGTTAAATAATTTCAATATTCTCGCCAGAACGACCCCAACTCAGAATCAAATTGCAAAAATTTGGTTGCATGTAGTTTTGTCTTGACTGAAGGAAGTTGTTGCAGGACTGAAATCCTTTTTATAAATGTTTATCATCTCAGGGAAGGATTTAATTTGAGGTGTTACAGAGGAATGTCTTACTTCAGCTCAGGGATAGGGTCTCCACAGGGCTCCCATTTATCGGTACCACGTTGGCACTTGTCCACCACGTAGCCCTTGATGTGGGAACCACCATCATACTTGGGTGGCTCCCAGGACAGGAAGATGCTCTTGCCGCTCTTATCCCGCCACTTCAGGTTCTCAGGAGGATCAGGAATAGCTTTAGAGCAGAACAGCACATAGGTGAGCTTTCATTTATCATCAGGGGAGAAGTCATGCTAAAAAAGACAAGACTGTTTCTAGCTTGACCACCATGTAGGATTAGGGTTAGGGCCTACCTGAGTTTGTGCAAGTAATTTTGAAACTCTTTTCATGAGTAAAAGAAGTGAAAATCACAAAAACATTACTAAATATGGCTTATATTACAATACACTCTTAGAATACTATATTAAACCATCTGTGTTCCTTTTCACAGTCTACAAAGGGCTTTCCGGATAATAAAATAATGAAATAAAATACAAATGTCAAACAATTACAAATGGAGTCTCATTTATGTGCCCTTTCACTTTGTGACATTTCTTTTATGGCCGTCAAAGGAAATTCTACTGTAAAGTAACTATTTTTAATCCCCTGGGATTCATCAGCCTTCTCCTTTTATTTCTGTGCATGTTAGAATTGCACATGAAGTGATGGTGAAGTCTGTAGCGAGTCTGCTGTGGTCTGACATGAGTTTAATGCTTTTTAAACTTTTCAGACTGATAAAAACACTCACTGGCAGGAGAAGAGACGTTGACAGGCTCGTCGATGTAGGCCGGCTCTCCAGGTCCACACTTGTTGCAGGCTGCGACGCTGAACAGGTACTCCTTTCCTTCAATCACATCAGTCACTGTGTGCTCCAGGTCCAGAATACTTGTGGCCACCTGGAAAAGTCACCACGAGGGAGACATTACCAAAAATGCTGCAGAAGAGTAAGCCTGACTCTTATAACTGACTCAGCATCATTATGAAACTCTCGGAAATGGAAAGGCAAACACTAAAACGTACCTTGACCCAGGTCTTGCGGGACACTTCCCTCTTCTCGATCTGGTAGTGCGTGACTGGACTTCCTCCATCGTGCTCTGGAGCCTCCCACATCAGGTGCACATGGTGTCTGGACACCTCAGCAACCTTGAAGTCCTTAGGAGCACTTGGGGATGCTGGGAAAAAAATCACAGTTGTCCTTTTAGAGTAAGAGAATACTGTTAAGATTAAATTATTATTATTAATTACAGTAGATATGGCTTATAAGACCCTGACATTATTCCTACCAATGACATTGACTTCAATCTCTCCAAAGACAGAGGTGACATCGTTCTCCAGGTGCAGGGTGTAGGTGCCCTTGTCTGGACGAACACTTGGGGCGATGGTCAGCTCGGTGTAAGTGGGCTTGGTCACCATGGAGACACGTTCATCTCCGGTGGTCAGCTCTTTGTCTCCAAAGCTCCACTTGGCGGTGGGAGTCGGGTATCCAGTGATGGGAACTCGGATGGTGAGAGGCTGAGGAGCAATGACCTCCAGGCCATTCCTGAAGGCACTTAGGTCCAAGGTAGGACCAACTGAGAAAGACGACAGAAAATATTTTTGATTTTGTCACTATTTAGAGAGTGTTTTGTCTCCTGGAGAATAAATCTAATTTGCTGATTCTTGTGTTTTTGATATGAGAACTTGTGTAGATCAACTGTAGATCAATGGATAAAATGGTTTTAGTTTTGTACCATGAGGGTCATCGGCCAGCAGGGGTCCAAGCTGCTCAGCTGGATCTGAGACGCCAGCTGCGTTCTCAGCACAAACTCTGTAGAGGTACTTCTGCCCAGGCTTCAGGCCAGACACCTGCACAAACGACAACAATGGTCACCAATCCCACTTGACATAACAGTGTGAATGTCCACAGTTAAAAGATAAAAAGACTAAACTGAGATGCATTTTGAGATGATCAAGAGGTTTCTTGGAAGATCTCAGAAATCTCCAGAAATTAAAAAAAAAACCCTGTCACAGCATGAAAAACAGCTCATATTAAACGGAGGGTAAATCCCATACCCTGTAGGAGAGGTCCGGGCAGAGTCTGGCATTGCATCGGAGCCACTTGTCACTGCCCTCGTCACACTTCTCGATGATGTAGCCGGTGATCATGCTGCCGCCGTTGCTGGCAGGTGTCTCCCAGGTGAGAGTGACTCCCGCCTTAGTTTGTTCACTGTAGTTCAGGTTTAGAGGAGGGCTTGGCCTCTCTGCAATCGCAATGCAAAAGTTGTGTTCTGTATGGTCAGGCAAGTACAGCCTACAGGCAAGATTTAAACCAATAACCCAATTCCTGTTTTTTTAACGCCTTTAGTATTAAACAATCATTGCTTTGGGGTTTTAGACCCAGTGCAGGCACCAGCTCATCATTACTGTAATAATAAAGACACTCAGTGTACACTATGACTTCCAATATGTCTTCATTTAGTCCAAACTACTATTGTTACTTCTGGAAAAACAAAGCACATCAAACACCCTCACAGGTGTAACACTAACACTGATTCAACAGCTGTGGACTATTATTTCAACTAAATGTATTTGATTTTTTTTTTTTTTTTTTTTTTTTTTTTTAAATCATTCTGAAATTTTATAAGAGTCTCCCAGATTGTCAAATAGCTTGGTTCCAATCTTGGTTCCACTCTTGGTTCCAATCCAATAGCTTGTTTCCTGGCTCCAAGAGATAGTTTTATAACTTATCAGATATATCCTATACATTTAGCTATGTGTCAGATATTACAAGTAAATCCAATGCTAGTCTCTCCCAGTAACAGCTGTTCACTCACCAATGGGATCCATAATCTTGACGGGGTCGGTGGCAGCACTGGGTCTGCCGATGCCGGCCTTATTCTCAGCCCTGACTCTGAAGATGTATTCCTTGTTCTCCACCACATCGTTCAAGGTGGCAGAGCGGTCGTTGGCACCGCACACCATGGCTGCCTCCCACTTCACAGAGGTCCTATCACGAAGCTCGATGATGTAGGCGGTGATCTCAGAACCACCGTCAAATTTGGGAGGCTCCCAGGTGACGGTAGCGCCAAACCTGTTCACCACACCAACCATGACATTCTCTGGCGCATCAGGCACATCTGATGGGAGAAAACAAATCAAGCACTTGCATGATTAAATCTTAATTTAATCATGCTAATTTCGTGAGAGACTGATCAATAATTCTAAATCACACAGTCTTACTGGGTATTATGTATGTTGAAGACATGGTGGACTGCCGTGCGTTGCTTACCAAACTTATTCTTGGCCTGCACAGCCTCATCAGTGGTGACTGAGGGGCCGCTGCCAACTCTGTTACGGGCACAGACTCTGAACAAGTACATGGACTCTTTCTGGAGGCCACTGACACAATACTCTGGAATGTCGGCACGGTCTGTTGCCATTGTCCAGGTCTTGCGCTTCACGTCACGTCTCTCAACCACGTAGGCAATAATCTTGCTTCCTCCGTCACTTTCGGGCTCGTCCCAGGCCAAGCTGACCTCCCCGTCAGCAGTGTCGATCACCCTGAGGTTCTTGACGGGTCCAGGAATGTCTGTCAACCATGAACATAACACTGAGCGACTGATTCTTTTTGACATTTGATAAATCTATGACATAACTGCTCCTACTTAAAGTGACTCAGAGAAATAAAATCCAGATAAAGTTAAATAAGCAGCACTGAGATCATCCAATCAGGCCAGACCAGACTTACCAATGACATCCAGGTTGATGAAAGCCTCTCCCTCTCCGTGTTTGTTCTTGATGATCACCTTGTACCTGCCCTGGTCCTCCTTGGTGGGGCTCTTCAGGCGGTACTCGGTCTTGTCAGTGGAGGTGTCAATGTTCTGAACGGGCAGACTGTTGCCGTCAAAGAACCACTCGGCGTCTGCACGAGGGTAGGCGTCGTAGGGCACAGCCATGACGAAGGGCTTGCCGGCATCGGTCACCAAGTTCTGGTCGGTGGTTTTGATTTTTGGAACAGCTGCAGATGAGGTAGGAGAAGGTTTAGAAATAATGGTAGTGTTGTGCTCTTCGGTTAGTTCCTCCTGCCTATGCTTTGATCATTTATTCATCCATTAAGCCCGGAATTACCTAATTTGTTCCATTCAGTCCTCCATTTAATCAACCCATTAAAAAATTATATTTTGTTAAAGCACAGGAACATTCCTCTCGTGGGTACAACGTTTTAACTTGTGGATGTGGTTCTATTGATGATGAAGCATTGCAGTCTGGTCTCTTTTCTACTACTGTGGTTGAGAAATTGCTCTGTCTTTTTCTTCTGTCTTTTCTCAGTGTATGATTATTAACCGCTGGTGAACATGGTGGAAGAAAGAAGACCTCGTGCTTTCATTGTGACAGACTGACATCAAAACCTGGTATTTACTGTTGATGTTTTTCTGCTACCAAACTCCACTGCAGCTGCTGTAAATATGTCATCATGTTCGCTGTGTTTGGATTCTTCTGTCTGGAGGGGATGTGGGTGACGTACCTGCCAGTTCCAGTTTCGCTCTGGCGTCCTTCTCCTTGGCCACGATCCTGTACTCTCCCTGGTCGCGAGGCCTGATCTCACAGACCTGCAGCCTGTGGATTTTGCCCTCGCTGATCATCTGGTATTTGTCTCCCTGGACAATTATCATGTTATTTCTCATCCACTTAACTTCCACTCTGTCCTTGTTGAGCTCCACCTCAAACACAACGTCTGAGCCTGGAGGTTCAAACACATCCTGTGGAGGTCTGATGATCTCTACTGGGATCTCTGGAATACACAAACACAGATCATTAGGATGCAAAAGATAAATCTTTTAATCTTTTCTTTGGTTGTCAACTACATCCATTCATTCATTCTCCACCACTTATTTGGGATTGGGTCACATGGCAGCAGGTTGAGGAGCACACTATGACACTGTGACCTGTGAACCAGTGAACTATGATGCTAAAGTAAAATCAAGAACACACCTTCAACAAAGAGCCTGGCTCTAGATCTCCTTTCATCCACACCACAGGCGTATTCACACTCATCATCAGGTCTGCACTCCTTGATGATTAGTTTACATGTCTTTCCATCCTTTTCCATGTGGTATCTACAAAAGTGTGACAAAAATGTTTAAAATCTGTAATTATTATCTGGAATTATCTGTAATTTGCATGATGTGATAAGTACAGACAAGGCATATTAATTTAAATCTGCATGCAGGCCATAATCCCTTGTTTACCTTGGTCCTTCTCTGATTTCACGTCCATTTCTGTACCATTTGACAGCTGCCTTCTCCTTGGACAGCTTACAGGTGAACTCTGCATCCTCGAACTCAGTGATGGTCTGGTCTTTGAGCTGTGTGGTGAAGTCAGTGGGTGCCTCACTGATGATCAGCTCAGCTGCGCACTTGTCATCGCCAACCATGGCGGTGTACTCTCCCTCGTCATCCATGACGCAGTCCTTTATGGTCAGGGTGTGTTTGAGTCCGTCCACCCTGTAGATGATGCGCTTGCTGAGGGTGACCTCCTCGCTGGCCTTCATCCACTTGACAGTGGCCTGAGGCCTGTTGACCTTGCACATGAAGCTGATGGTCTTCTTCTCCTGGGTCTCAACATCCTCTATGGGATCCAGGAACTTCAGCTTTTCCTCTGTGGGGTCACACATCAAAATAGAATGAGTTATTAGGATTTTTTATACCATTTCCTTTCCATTTTCTCTATTTTTGTGAATGATGGTGTCACATTCTGACAACACTGCACTGACTCAAAACCAGATTTAATTATAAGATATTTTGGAGGGATGTACTTAAATTTGTATCCTGTCAATATAAATTAAAACCATTAAAATTTCAACGCCCTGCAACAGTTTCCAGCTTTACATTATTTACCTGCGACTTTAGCACTCGCAGTGCACTTGGCATGCTCTCCTCTGTGGTTGGTAAGGTTGATGGTGTAGTTTGCTTCATCTCCCTTCTGGGCATCCTTGATCCTCAGAGAGAAGACGTTGTCTCTCTGAACCATGATGTACTTGCCACTCTCAAATATGGTCTCTTCATTCTTCAACCACTTAGCCTTGGCTCCTTCTGTGTTCACCTCACAGTTGAACACCATCTCACTTCCCTCCTTCACCTCTGTATCTTTAATGGGTGTGACAATCCTCAGTTTCTCTGAAATAAAAAAAAGAAACAACATATTAAGTCCAAACACATACCTTTAACCAAAATACACTGAAGACAAAATTAGTAAAGATGAAAAAAAAAAGGTGACTCACCAATCACATACAAATCGGCTGAGGCTTTAACGTTGCCAATGACGGCAACATAGCCTCCCTCATCCTTGAGCTCACAGTTTTTCACAATAAGTGCTCTTCTCTTTCCTTCACTGACAATGGCATACTTGTCTCCAATCTCAATTTCCTTGTCACCTCTGAACCATTTGACCTCGTAGGTGTCCTTGGAGACGGAGCAGACAAACTCCGCCTTCTCGCCCTCCACCACCTCCTGGCTCTGAGGCCTGGCGATGAACTCAGCAGCCAATTCTGCGAAAACAGGGAAAGTGGTTGTTCTCTTTCATGGTCAGGAACTATCATAGATATAAAATCAGGTGTTACATGTCTCAATGCAATGGTCAATCTGATTTTGTCTCTTTGATTATGCAAAAAAATATGGTCATGTGGACAAAGGTATGTACAGCAACTTGACATGCTGAAGAGAAAAGGTTCTTTTCATGAGACAAAAATATCCTGAACCATGGAGCTTAACATTTATGACAGTCAACCTGCCCTCCTTTTGTCTCCCAGATTTAATGTACGCTGAAGAAACTTGATATCTGCAACAGCTACAACTCTGATCGGCGAGGATACTGGTCAGATCCAATGTAGAGGACTGGAAATAGTAGAGTCATGATTTTAGAACTGCATCATGATGGAGACCAACCAGGCACAGCAGGTTATAAATTCCCGCAGTTGGCAGCACTGGTGAGGTTACCTCGCATGGAAGTGATCCGAGACACACCTCTTTCAAAAAGACTCATGTTCGATTATTTGGCTCGCACCAGGGTTCAGTTAGTTCTCACCAAAACAACTGAACCGTCACAAAAGAGCTAAACGCACCAGCACCTCACCTGGACTAAACATAGCAGATGTGAAAGTGGCTTAAACGTTCACAGTTTTCAATTGTGCATTCAACTTTTTGTGCCAAATAAATCTCAAACATGATCCAAAATCACTAAAAATTGTTAAAGGTGTTAAGTGAGGAAGACAATGCTTTAATTAAATGTTTTTGTGCCTTTTTACCATTCAGCTTCAGTGTAGCTGATGTCTTGACGCTGGGACTCAGCCTGCAGTTGTACTCTCCAGCATCCTCCATCCTCAGGTCCTGGATGATGAGGATCCTCTTCTTTCCATCCATGATCTGTTCATACCTGCCGCCCTCGGGCAGCTCTTCATCGCCCCTGTACCATGTCACCTCAGCACTGGCCTTCGACACTTCACAGATCATCTTAACACTGTCTGTCTCTGTTCCTTCAACATTGGACAGGTTCTTCGTGAACCTAGCTGCTTCCTCTGTGGGAACACGGTGATATTGGGCAATGACGTTACTGTCATGGCGAGACCTTAAAGCTTTAACTATAGCTGAATACTGAAGTTTTATTCAACAAGTAGAAAATGTTTCATGATCTTTGGATCAAGGCAAACCATGGCAATCCATGACCAACAATAAGAGTATTACCTTTCTGAAGAATATGTTTTTTCAGAATTTTTGGGGTTAGGGTAAAAGAAAAGCCTTACCAATGACAGTCAGCATGCCAGAAGTCTTGGAGGTCCTGGCGTCACATTCATATTCAGCCTCATCATCGAACACTGACTTGTGCACGATGAGGATACGCTGGACTCCCTTGGCAATGATCTCGTACTTCTTTCCCTTTCTGATCTCACTGCCATCTTTGAACCAGCGTACCTGCACAAACACAGCATAACGTCAGTACTATCACAATACTTGGATGCAGATTCCATATTACAATTTATTGAGATTTTTCTTTACTAGAGGTCATTTTATACAGCGACGTCCAGTTTGACGAACATCATCACACATGAATCAAATGTGGCTCATTGAATCCACAAGAGTCTCAGCTTTCCAGTCAAAGCCAATTGATGCAACTCCAAGACTGTTTAGGCCCCAGTCTGCACAAACACACCATTTTACAACAGGCCACAAGAACAGATGTGAACTGCAGGGTTTGTGGCCCAAACTGCATGGGATTAGCAGAAGGTTGGCATGTCTGCCAAGGGGAGAGCCGTGGCTGCCCAGAGAACCCATTTTCATTCACACAACTGGAGGTCAGAGGTCAAGGGACCCCGCTGGAAACACACAACAGTTTTTCACTCGCCAAATTTTAGTTGAACTTTGGAGCGATGTTTAGTCCCCTGGCTGACAACCTAGCATGACAGATTCCTTAAGCTGTCTTGCTCCAGTATCTTGAAATTAAATTGATTCAGAAGTAATAAAAAAAGAAATCAATCAAAAAATTGTAAAAACAAACGAACAAAAAGAATCGCGATACTTAAATGAATTGATTTTTTTCCCAACCCTAACATCAATGTGAGACCATGGTGTTACTGATCAAGTTCTACTATCTACTATCATCAAAAGCTTTACCACTTTGCAGGTTCAGTGAGTCACAAACAAAAAATAAAATAAAAAAAAGAGTGGACTAATTTGTGTGACTGTTTACCTTGGCAGACTCACGGGACACTTCACACTCAAACTTGGCGGATTCCTTCTCTGCGACCTCCACGTCATGGAGAGGCTTGGAGAACTCTACGTAAGGAGCTGTGGGCAGAAGTAAACGGTGTCACAGTTGATATTACAAACTAGGCTGATAAAACACACAGATGTAATAATTGCCACAAGGGATCTGGGTGTTTGCGTTGAAGCTTGGACATACGTGTAACGTCCAGGAAGCAGGAGGTCTTGAACTCGTGCGCGTCGCAGGTGTACGTCTTTGCATCATCCAGCGTGCAGTCGTGGATGATGAGCGCTCTCTTGCGGCCGTCAACGATCAGGTCGTACTTCTTCGTCTTGTGAATCTCCTTTGTGTCTCTGAACCAACGGACCTCGGCTTTTTCTCTGGAAACTTCACACTCCAGGGTAGCAGTGGCCTCCTCCTCAACCGTCTGGTCCTCCAGAGGCTTCGTGAACTCCACTGGCGGCTCTGCTCAGAGATGACGATGGTGGTTAGAGACACATCAGAGATATTCTGCCAGTTATCCTGCATTAACCTCCTGGACCTTTAAAGGGATGCTAAACTAAAATGTGTTTTATTATTAACATAATTGTCTTCATTGGGTGCAGAAAACATCATCAGGATTGATATCTCCCATCTCAAACCAGCGGTTTTGCCGGGAAGAGATTAAAAAATACTTTTACATGTAAGAATCACAGCACAAGCTCAGTTTTTATTCTTTCTGTTCCCGTGTGATTGACGTTTGCACCGGGCTCAACAAGCGGTAGTAACAGCTCTTTATCATTATGGGACAAACTGATTTTGAGCTTTTCCTGCATATAAATCCACCAAGAATGATGAGGCGAGGGCTACCACGACGCTTCAGTCTGCTGTGGAGATTTGGCTGGTGTGGCATCAGATTTGGACTTTTTCACATCAGTTCCGCTACTAGCAGCCTCCAAAGTGGAAGTTTCTAGAAAGTGAGGAACTCTTTCTAGGAACTTCCACTTCAGAACGAAGGCTTTCTTATAGTCACTTATGACTAATAATATTTTACTGTATTTATTGCACGACTTGTTTAATTTTTAGCAGATTTATTGTACGCTTTGTTTTATCAGGTCCTGTGTTCCATGTTTTATTATCTTTACTTTCTATGCTCTTTTCTTGACAGTGTGTAGCGTTTTTACTTGTAATGTAAAGCACTTTTTTAACTATGTTTTGAAAAGTGCTATACAAATACATTTTATTACTGTTACTATTTATTATTATTACTATTATTATGTGGGCTGTTGTTAGCTGTTAGCTGGGAAAGCTAATATATTGTTGCAGTGCTAGTAAAACCTGCAGTTAAAGCCCACCCAGACCCACTGGACTGGAATAAAACTCCACTTTATTACAGCTGGTGACGTTTAGGAACTCTCACATCTTGGTGGATGATGAAGATAGAAGTCAAGCATAATACAATATATAATGTATAATATGTAATATATAATGTAAAGGTTTTCAACTCCCTTTAAAGCAGCAGAGCAGCAGGCAGCTTGTCCTGCTGCTCTTTGCAGGAAACACATTTCTGAAACACGCCCGTCCAGTCAGGCAGGTCGGCCTCACCTCTGACAATGAGCTGAGCCTGGATCTGGAAGTCCTTGGCGGTGAGTTTCACCTCCCCAGCCTCTGCGAGCTTGACGTCTCTGATGGTCAGAGCGTGAACTTTGCCCTCAGCACGAGTCTTCACCTGCACACAGGTAACGTGTCGTCAGCTTGGCGTGTAAACCAATAAACCATTTTACCAACAAACCTGTGTGTTTGTGAGATAAGGTGAGAATACTGACTGAACATGCAGCGTTTTCTGAACAATCGTTTGTGTTTTGTTTCTGGAACTGCTGCCATCTTCACTGTTGGCATCTAACCTCTGGAAATGCTATCTGTTTTATAATTGTGTTTATTTATTAACACAATAACGAAATACTTGATCAATAATTGGCAGCATTCATTTCTACTTGGTTTGTGCCAGCTGTGCTCATACTGAATTGAATTTGAATTTGTAAGAAGGCATTTTGCAACTAAATTTTATTATTATTATTATCATTCTCATTGTTGTCGTAACTACTGCTGCTATTTCTGCAACAGAAACTTATTTGTGTATTGGCTGAGTCTGTCGAGAAACTCTGTTCAGCTCTCAGCATTAGTTTCAGGAATAAAAATAGACCCGTACTGTACTTGTACTGTTTGATGGAAACCCATCGCGGTGAATGTAACCCCGCTGCTGCCTCAGACTCTTGACACAGTTAAAAATAACCTGAGAAATCCAAAGGCCTCTGGGCTGGCCAGCTGTTATCAGCAGCAGATAGCCTCCCGCGCCCCCAGGGCGAGCAGGCCCTTATATGCAGAAAACACCAGGGAGGCAGCAGCCACCAGGAAACACGTCTCCTAAACTTTAACAGTGAAGGACATGCTGTCAGAAGCTACTAAATCCCTCAAGCATTACCCGCTATTTGAAAACAATTTTCCTTTCAATAAATAAATAAATAAAACTACTTTTCTTTATTACAGTGTAAGTCTAAAAACAAAGTCTAAAAATATGAAAAAATAAAATAACTATAATAATAATAACCCTCATGCTAAAAAACAAAAAGCAATGAAAAAATGAGGGGAATCTGCACATTCCAACAAAAACATGCACCGTCACAGGCCAAACTGGCAATTGTTTAAATATTTTTCACAACAAACTTGTGGAAATGAGAAACCAGCCTGTGGGTCGGTGGTTTGGGACGGTCAATGAGCGGAGCTGCACTCACCCTGTCGCTTGCTTCCATCTTCTTCCCTCCCAGGAACCACTCCACCACAATGCCTTCATATGAAAGCTCACATTCAAAGGTGGCTGTCTCCCCAGCGGTCACGGTCACGTCCTTCAGAGGCTTGAACAAGCTGATTTTACGGGCTGAAGGGGAAGAGGAAGAGGAGGACATGGTTACCTTCATCGCCAAACCCTGACTCCTGCGCAGCCGTGCAGCCGGCAGGACGTCCTGCAGGCCGGCTTAGGTGGGACCCGGTGGGGTTTGCTGCATGTGAAGAAGCCTCCTCAGATGATGTGGTGAGCAGCTCACAGGCGTCGCTGCTCCACCAATCAGCCCGAGGCCACTCAGATAACACCTGACGCTTCTAAAATAACCACACACCCCAACGGGGTGAGGGCGCCCACACACACAGCTGGGAAAACAGTGATGCAGAACTTCTAACCATAACATATGGAAAAAAAACAAAACAATAAAAACTGATGCCTGATTTATTTATATGGAAGCTTTCTTGCACCATTCAGTTCAAATGGCTTTAATAGTAAAAACATACATTAAATTGAATAAAACAATGATAATATTTTAGGTTTTAATAGGTTTTAATAATCTGCAAGACCAAAAAAACTCTTTCCTTCTAACTCCAGTGATGAAATAAAACAATAAACTCTCTATAACAGATGAAAGCACAAAGCCTTTCAGTACAGTAAGCCATTTGAAAAGTATTTTGTAGCCAGTTCTGATAGAGGAAGCTGATGCTGGAGTTATATGTTTGTTCTCTTTGGTCTGTGCATTTTGTCCAGTTTGCAATTTGGCAACAGCTGCCTTTGTGAAACTGGTATATAAAGTATTAAAGAAATAAACTGTACTAGAAATAAAGGCACGTATGCAACACGCTTTGTTAAAAAACGTCAGACCTGAGCTATGTTACACAGGAAGTTTTAGTTAAGGCATTAAAATAAGCTTTAAAACTAAGACCTGAGTCTGAAATAACACCAGGGCTCCTTAATCCCTTTTACCTTCAGGGCCAACTTAAAGAATAACTTCAAGATTTCATGTTTCAACTTTAACTGAAGGTTGCCTGAGTATTGAGAAAGTTTTATAATCCTTTTGCTACAAAACATTGACATTAGGAGATATAATACGCATAATTCTGCAGTCAACACTCAAGCTCACACCTTTCACTCGGAGCTGGGCGTTGGATTTGGCGTTCGCGGCTGAGAAGTCCACAGCTCCTGCCATGTCCATACGGACATTGTAGAGGATCAGCATGTGTCTGGTTCCCTCCTCCTTGATCTCAACATCCTGGATGGAAGAACCAACATTGACATGAAGGTAAGTTTAATTCAACACTTGGAGAGTTTGATGTAAAGTTTTCCCTGGGAAAGGATAAAGTACATTCCGATCTCATGTACAACTAATCTCCCTCAATCAATATGTTGAAATGGATCAGACTTTTCCACAAAGAAAAGTCTGATCCATTTCAACATATTGATTGAGGGAGATTAGTTACAATAGCTGCAGTTCTCTACGATCTATGCACATTCCTCATGAGTTTCCATCTCCACATCATATGCAGCAGAGGAGCACTCACAGCAGACTGGTGCAGGGCCTCTCCTTTCAGTTTCCAGTTTCCATGGACGTCCTCCTCGGATATCTCTGTCTCAAACTTAGCGGTTTCTGTTTCTGTTACCTCCACGCTGTACAGTGGACGCACAACCTTAATGTCCCGCTCTGCAGGGGCAACAAGGGAAACTTAGTTAGTCATGAACTCAGAATCTGAGGTAAATCCTCTCAAAATCTGTTTCTCTCATCACTCCACTCATCTGTTTCTGTCCTGAACTGTTGGAGCTGGACTCTACTGACTGTATCTGGTCAAAGTAGAGAGCTGTTTTCACACTCCTCTGCTGGAGCTGGAGGTGTGTGTGCAGCTCCAGCTTCAGCAGAGGAGTCTGGGAAGGGGGGTAATATTTCAAGAAAAAATGATGAAAGTAAAAAATGTAAAAAATTATGAATTTATGAGAAAACTCGCACAAATTTATGAATAAAAATAGAAAATTCTAAGACTATAAAGTCACAAATTTAGAGAAAGAAAAAACCTCTAGTTTCCTTCTCCTCTCTGTCCTCTGTCCACATGTGCTGCCCCCTGCTGGCCGTGTTTCAGGCCTGTGGCTGATCACCTCAGCAGATTCTACTTTGACATGGGATTGAGGAACAAGGAGATCCTGCTGATTTTAGCCCAGAATCACCAGATTGTTTTCTTCTGAATCAGCCCAAGTCACAGCAACGTCTCTTCAGAGTCCAGATGCTGAGGAGGAGATTGTGATTTTGGACTCAAACCAGCATGATTTCCTTCTGACTGAATCCCACAGGAGAACAAACTAGTTTTCACTGTTTGTTTTTTTTACATTACATACATTTGTTTTTTTGTTGTAAATTTACAAATTTGATCTTGGAAATCCTGAGTTTTTTCTTGGAGTTTAATAAATGACTGAAGAGGGACTTGTAGTCACATCAGTCCTGTATTCCTAAAATGCATCTCCTTACCTTCAATGTTCAGGTTCGCTGTCGTCTTGTCGGAGCCGCAGTCGCAGGTGTACGCTCCGATGTTGGATTTCTCCGCCTTCTTGACGGTCAGCATGCGCTTCTTGCCGTCTGTTCGGACAGTGATATTCTTGGAGGGAGTGATCTCCTTTCCATCCTTGAACCATTTGACGTCGGCGACAGCCTTGCTGAGCTCGCAGACCAGAGTCACCTCGTCCTTCTCCACAGCCGTGTAGTTCTGCAGCTTGGTGGTGAAGTACAGGTCTCCCTCTGCAGGACGACACACACATCACGCTCAGTGCAGCATAGCGTGGCAATCACGGATAATATAACTGGATACTGAACGCTTGGACTGAACTGCATGGGCTTTTTAAACAGAACCTTTGATATTCTTTTGGCTGCTATAAAAGCATGGAGCCTCTTTTCTCCACTGGATCAGATGCCTAGTATTTTTTGTAAGTTTATGAAACTTTAAGATGAAGGTTTTTAAGTAAAATTTGTGAGTAAAATACAAATATTTGTGCATTACAGGTGAAATAACCCTTTAATATTTTGTCTGTGGCCAGTGGTTTCCAACGTGACCCAGTACTTTTGACTTGAAAGCAGTCAAATCTATTTTTAGAAAAAAAAAAAAAAGAAAGAAACACAAAACAGGTTTATACTAAAAAGGATACGTTGTGAGTATACATCTATTTTATATATACATATTCTATTCTACAGATAGTTTGCAGATATATTTCTTCGTTTATGAAAAGGTTCAAGGTGAAAGGTACTCTGTAGATATATTTTTGTATATTTTATTTGTTATTACTCTTATTGGGTATGCAAATGTTTATTTTGTTATTTGTTGTGTTTTGTTTTTCTAAAGATATATATTTCTTGCTGATTGAACACAAAAATTTACCAACTTGGGATCAATAAAGTACATCTATCTATCTATCTATCTGTCTATCCACCGAAAGTCTGACAAGTATTCTGCTGAGAGAGAATGGAGTTGCTGAACAGGCGAAGAAAACCTGAAATCGTGCACTAACCAATCACGTTGAGCATAGCGGTCACGGCCTTGTCCATGGCCTCCACTCTGATCATGGATGTGTCATCGATGGTGACCTCCTTGAAGGCCAGGGTGTGGATCTTTCCTTGATCGGACATGTGCACCACCTTGCTGGGGTGCAGCCGCACGTCGTTCTTGTACCAAGACACCTGGATCTTCTCGTGTGAGAGTTCAATGCTGAACTCCGCCGTCTCACGTTCTTTCACAGTCACATCCTTGATCGGCTTGACAAACTCAAGGCGGATACCTGGCATGGAAAAATACTGGAAATCAAGCATCTTATACATATAGATGTACGTACAGATATGCGTGTATATTGGGGGTGTAAAACTGAACTGTAATAAACCAAACCGTTCAATACGGTGCGAAAGCAAACTGTTATAATAATACGCCCTTCAAGGTTCTGGACAGTGATGGTCGGACCTCCGTGGCGACTGAGCGTTACCTGACCATGAATGTTCATATTTCACAAATTGTTATCAAATGTCTGGAAAAAAATGTTAACTTTGAAAATAAGACAACATACACAGAACACTGGAAATGATTGGAAATGTTTTTTCCCCGTAATGTACAAAACAAACCGAACCAACACTGAAACTGTGACCCAAACTGAACCACGGGTTTGTTGAAGCATTACAGCACTGGTGTAAATATAAATCTGTAAAATATCCAGATTCTTCACTGAAATTGAAGCCTGAGTTACCTTGAATGACAAGCTTGCCGACTGTTCTCTTGTCCTCAGCCTCAAACATGTACTTGGCTTCATCTTCATACGCGGCTGATTTGATCACCAGAGTGTACATGTTTCCCTCCTGGACAAGCTCATACTTGTCGTCGCTTGCTAGTTCCTGAGAGCCCTTGAGCCAGCGGAAGCTCTTGGGGGCTCTGGACACCTCCACCTCAAACCTCGCCTCGTCCTTCTCGTACACTTGTACATCACTCAGTGGCGTTAAGAAGTTAAGTGGAAGCTCTGAAACAAAACAGCAGGAAGTTCACAGTCGTACAGAGCAGCCAAGCTCAAGCCAAGCTGGAACTGCAAGAAAGCCCACAGCTCGGTTTAGGGTCCACAGTTCACAGTACTCACAGGCACTGGCAGAGATGATCTTTTGGATTTGGAGTGCAATAATAATAACAGAGTTTTACTAAGAGCGTTGAGAGACACGGCAAAAACTTAGGAAGCTATTAAGAAAGCAGTATCGCAATAGAAAGCCTGACAGAAGCAAGGCAAAATTAAGGACAAGTGAAGAAAAACAGGAAGACAAACGCTTTAAAAACACAGCAGAGAGAAGACAGACGGACATTTGAAGTTTAAGGTTTTAGGCTGACAGAGCCAACAGTGTGTGAGATTAGCTGCACACACACACACACACACACACACACACACACACACACACACACACACACAGGGCCAAACACATGATCTCCTCTAGGCTGCCGCCTGGTGGAGATGATAGTAGCAATAAAAAGACGACATCACATAAAACAAAGTCTTAAAAAATGGAAGTTACTGATTCTGCAAGACCTACGTCCTCAGGCTGGCCATCCCAAAGCTGAGGGGTCCTGATGGCAAAAGCATAGTTGCCTTCAGATTTAAGCCTCGACTTTGAGACTTTGGAAAGACCTGGGGATCTAAGACTGCAGACCCAGATGTGCTTTAAAATGTGCTTTAAAGTCTAAATCGAACAGGGAGCCAATGGAGAGAAGCCAGGATGGGGGTGATGTGATGTCGTCTGTTGTAGCCAGTAAGAAGCGGAGCTGCTGCATTATGAGCTAGTTGGAGTCTAGTGACAATAAAAGCGTGAATGACGTTTTTTCAGCGTTGCGGTTTAACAATGCCAGGAGACTGATGCATTTACCTTTGACCTTCAGATTAGCAGAACACTTGGCGTTAGCGGCAGAATAGGCCACCTCGCCTGTCTGGGCCACTTTGCAGTTGTACAGGATCAGAGTGTGCTTGCCACCCTCTTCGATAATATCAACATCCTGTTAAAAATAAGGGTTTTTCTCAGATATAATTATCTGGGCAACTTGCTTTACAGCATGTTGTACACTGTAATGCTGCTGAATCACAAGCATAAATCACAGAAAAAAGCTAAATAATTTCTGTAAAAGCTCACAGAAGAAGGGCTGAGAACTTCGCCATTGAGTTTCCACTGGCCGTGCACGTCATCCTCAGAGATCTCCACCTCGAAACGAGCGGTCTCTCCATCAAAGAGCTCAACGCCATACATTGGGCGGACCACCTTGATGTCACGAGCTATGGTTGAAATGGACAATAAACTTAAAAAAAGGAAATGTCCTTGAAAATTGCCTCTGTACCACAAAAGGAAATGATAACAATAATGGCAATGTTCATCTGTATAGCACCAGCATTACAAAGTGCTTTACAAGGAGCACCTACAACAAAACAATAAAATACACAATAGAGTACAAATAAAAAAAACGAGGAATAAAACTAACAAAATAAATAGAATTTTAAAAAATAAAAAATATAAGAAATAAGGAGCAGATATAAGAAAATTTTCACTTGTTTCATGACAATCTCAGAGCCCATCGGCTTTTGTCTGATGATGATTTTAGCCTTTGGGGGCGAGGGCTGATTTTTTCGATTTTGCCAGAAATTAGCAATACTTAATCGATCCCCAAGAGGAAACTGGGGTCAGCTGCAGTTGCTCAAATTCGAGAAAAAATATACACAAGTATAAATATACATAAGTCAAATGATAAACTAAGAGATATTTACTACAAGTCGAACATGTCTCAACACAATACACGAACATCAATACTGTTTTAGGTGTTTTAGGCCCAGATAATATTTCTGCCAAAATTTTATTTTGTTCCCCACACGGACTGTTTACCTTCATCAAACCACTCGGACTAGAACCCTCGCCTATAGACTCGGTGTATAGAGAGGATATATGGAGTCTGTTTATAGAGAGTTGTCTCATGATAACACAAGTGATCAGTTTTTACCTTCAATATTGAGGTTGGCTGATGTCTTGTCTGTTCCACAATCACATACATATTTTCCTTTATCTTTATCCTCCACTTTCCTGAGGACCAGAGCTCTGCGAGTGCCCTCGGCTCTCATGACAATCATCTTGGAGGCAGTGACCTCCATCTCGTTGTGATACCACAAAACAGGCACATCCTTGCTAAGTTCACAGTCCAGAATGACCTCGTCTTTCTCTGTGGCAGTGTAATCCTGCAGCTTCACAGTGAAGACCGCATCGCCCTCTGGAATGGAGCCAGGCACAAAATTCAAGATAAGGTAAGGCGAGATAAGATAAGACTCACATTCACATGGAAATTTGTCTGGCACCACATGCTCCAACAATCATCAGAAAAACATAGTACAACATAAAAAAGGAACATCTACAACATAAAAAAAGACTTACAACATATAGAGGTGGGAGATAATGAAATACATTAAGTAATTAAGTAGATTTTTCAGGTATCTGTGCTTTACTTGTACTTACTTTCTGCCCCTTACATTTTCAAAACAGGCTCATTACTTTAGTTTTAATGCATTGGTGGAAAAGTATAGATCATTTTTATTTATACACGCCCTCCCTACATCAAGACTGATTTCAAACTAAAGTCTTCTAAATAGTCCTTGAAATGTGCTAATATGATGTGAGGTTTTACCTTTGTACTTATGATGTTGCCTCATTAATAATGCACAGAAAGAGCCGGTTGTTGAAAAAAGGGCTGCAGAAATGTCCGTCAGAGGAATTCTTTTTACTTTTATCTTTTATTTAACTAAAGAAGTTGTAGCAATACTTCTACTTTTACTAGATAGATACTTTTACAAGTATCTGTACTCCTACTCAAGTAAAGAACATGTGTATTTTGACCACCTCTGACAACATAAAAGAACATTTACGATGTAAAAGAACATCTTCAAAAAGAGCATAGCCCTGTCTGAGGACCATGTACGTAGTCACATGAACCATTCATGTGTGTGTGTGTGTGTGTGTGTGTGTGTGTGTGTGTGTGTGTGTGTGTGTGTGTTGGGGACGACAACATGACACAGGACATTGGTTCAGTTGACAAAAGAAGAATCAGTCCATTAGAAGAGGAAGCAACATGAAGACAATGAATGAAAGAACAGGCAATAGAGGAAGGAAATAGTGTTGGTTACCTATGACCGTCAGTTTTGCCATGGAGTAAATCCCTTTAGCTTCTGCCTTAATCTGGCATGTATCATCTAGAGACAACGTCCTCATTTCTAGAGTGTGTTTCTTTCCATCAACATAGGTGAGCACTGTTCTGCTCACGTGGAGTTTAACTTCATTTCGGTACCAAACCACCGGGACGTTCTCGTGTGTCAGCTCAAGCTCGAATTTTACCGTATTACCTTCTTTTATTGTTTGGTCCTGGAGCGGTTGGACAAATTTGAGCCTCATGCCTGGAATAACATCAGGTGAGCACACAACAGTTTTCAAACGGGCCACTTACAAAGCCACACATCCATCAATAACTTACAAGAGAGAATAGATACGTAGGACGTCCAAGGGAAAGATGGGGAACTGAAGATGGATTTTTCCAATACTTACCTTCCACTGAAAGCTGTGCAGTCGATTTTTGGCCCAAGACTTCAATAGTGTACTGTGCCTCGTCATCAAACTCACAGGTGTTTATGATGAGCATGTGTTTCTTTCCATCATCGATAATTTCATATTTAGGTCCCGGGGTGATGATCTCAGACTCCCTCAACCACATGACCTTAGACACATCCTTTGTGATGGTGCATTCAAACTTAGCCTGTTTCTTTTCAGGCACGGAAACATCTTTCAGAGGCTCAGAGAAGCCCATTTCGATTTCTGGGAGGTGTGAACAGTGACCAGTTACCAACAAAGTAAGAATATCCATTGCCGTTCTGTTCTTACCATAATCATTCTGCAGTACGTCCATTCCCAGCAGAAAGGCAGAATGCAGATAAAACAGAAAAAATGATTAAGGTTCATGTCTGATAGTTCCTTACCTTTGACTGTCAGCATAGCACTGGTGACGGCATTCAGAGCCTGATAAGACACTTCACCAGCCTGGTCCAGCTGAACATTTTTTATGGTGAGGAAACGTTTCTTGCCCTCAGCCTTGATGTCACAAGTCTGAAAGAGAGACCGTACTGTTAAAATGACAATACGGTAATCACCTCTTTCCATGTCTAGAACACAAAGAGTAAGACATGCAGAAAACAACTGTAGAAAATCTTCTATGTTGAAAATACTTCTATTATTTTTTCTCAACACTGAAAGGATTTTAATTTAAAAAAAAAAAAAAAAAAACTTCTCATTTTGATTCAAACAATTATTGTGTTTTTCATGTGTATAAAAAGTTTTTCAAAATATTACCGGGGATCTTGTAAGGACCTGGCCCCTCAGTTTCCATTCTCCAGGCACATCGTCCTCAGAAATCTCAGTATCAAAGTTGGCTTCCTCCTTCTCAACCACCTCCAAACTGGAGAGCGGCTTTAGGACCTCAGCCTCGCGCTCTACAGGAGCATGGACAGCATGTTATTAGGGCACATTCCACCAACCAAAGGCAGATCTCACCTTTTGAGACAGAATACTGATTTGTGCATGCTTATGTGTCTAAACCAACCTCCAAGGGTTAGTTTGGCTGAATATCTGCGATCCTCAACTTCAATGGTATATTCTGCCACATCATCAGGCTGACAGTTGTTGATGGTGAGAGTCATGTTCTTTCCATCCTTATCAACCTCCACCTTATCAGAAGGAGTAATCTCATCATCTCCCTTGAACCACTTCCAGTTGGGTGTGTCCTTGAAGAGCTCACACTTGAATGTGGCCTTAGCCTTGGGTTTTACATGCTGGTCTCTCAGTGGCTTCACAATCCAATCTTTGATGATTTCTGCAAGGTGAGAAGGTTTAGGTGAGGTTTAGGTCTATGGTATTATCTTACAGGACAGAGGGAAAGAAACAGATGTTGCTAATGGCTTACCAATCACTTTGACATTGGTTGAAGTCTTGCAATCTTCCTGGTTAGCCACTTCACACGTGTAGACACCAGCGTCGTCATCCGTGGCATTCTGTATGGTCACAGCGTGCTGCATCCCTATGATATTGATGGCCACCTTGCCAGCCTTTGTCTTCAGGACCTCACCATTCTTCCTCCAGACCACATCCCTCTCCTTATTCAGCTCACAGGTCAGGTACATGGGTTGACCTTTCATACATGATGTTTCTGGTTCTAGTTCCTTGATCCATTTCACAGGCAGCTCTGCAAAAAAAAGTAAAATAATGAGAAGAGATTGCAATTTACTATTCCTGTACCTTTTTACAATACTGGGCTTAAGTATAATTAAAATGTTTAAACAAGAGAGGCACCCATTGACATAAAATCTAGGATTTTGGCATCATAGAACTAAATCTGACAGACAAAAGGCCCTTGTCAGCTTACCTTCAACAATAAGCTTGGCTGTGCATGTTATTTCCTTGCCAGCATTCTTGGCCACACAAGTGTATTCACCGGTGTCAGACAGCTGCACATCAATAATATTCAGTTTGCGATCTTTGCCATCAGCAGTGAATTTGTGTTTGGGGCCCTCACGGAGGTTGCTGCCGTCCTTCATCCATGAAGTGATGGCGGTAGAAGGTGAAACCTCACACTCAAACACAGCAGATGAGCCGATAGACTCAGCCTCCTGTAAGACAATGTCTTGGAGCTTCTTGATGAACTTCAGAGGGACAGCTTTGAGCTTGAATCCCCCGAAGGGCTCCTCTGGTGGCGATGGGCCTTTTCCACCAGGCCTCAGGCCCCTGCCCCTGCCCTCTCCAGGGGACGGGGTTTGTCTTGCTGCAATGATAAACATAAAAAATAATCGAGTTAGTTTGAAGTATGATGATTACAGATGTGGACGGGGACGTTTAAGGTCTTAGAATTGTCATAAGAATGAAAACATGACAACCAAAATGTTTTCAACAACTGACAAAAGAGGACAAACACTTTTTATAAGCTTTGTGTGTATGAGCTAAGAGTTTATTCTCACCCCCAAGTCCTCTGCCTCTGCCTTTAGGTGGCTCTTCTGATGGTTTTCCATCTGAACAGGGAATAAGAGGATGCGTTTTTATTTTCTCTGTAAGAGCTGTGTATTGTCACATACACACATATAAAACATAAACATAACAGACAGAAAGCATGCAACACTCAAAAAATACTGTACGTGTCACATGAATACATTGAAAGATCAACATGTAATACATCAACATACAATACATACTGCAGTCAGTGACAAGAATGAAGACAGTGTTAAATCCTGACAAATGGGTGATTAATGGGACAAGATTATACAAGGGAGATGAATGGATGTAAGATGATTTAGAGAACCACATGTTCTACTGAATGATATTAACAGCAGTACACAGGAACACTCAGTAACACAGAATCATAAGACTTTGGCATGAAGGAAGACAGACAATATGATGGACAACATGAGAAGATCACAATGGGTGGATGGCTAAAATGGATAGTTGAGCAGATGAATGAATGGATACATGAATGGTAGATGGAGAGACTGATGAATGAAATGACTAAAGGAGAACTGGATGGGGATTAGATGGGTCATCTTAGATGGGATGAAAGATTTCCAGGGACATCGGTTCAGTGGCCTTCGTCTCACCTCGTTTGGCACCAGGCATGCCTGGAGTCTCCAATGCCCCATCCTCTCCTTCACCTTGCCAGTCCTCTGGAGGAACCAACTCCCAACCCCAGGCCTCTTCCTCTTCCTCTCCTTCACCTACTTGGCCCTCAAACTCCTCTTCATACACCTCCTCCTCAGGCTGGGTGGGCACCTTCCTCATCTGCACTGCTCCAGGAGAAACCTCCTTTACCATGGGAATCTTCCCTTTACCCCGCTTCTCCGGTTCTGCAGCCTTCTCCTCCTCTGGTGAAGGCTTCTTCGGGACCTTTTTGAGGGTTACAGCTTCAATGGAGTCTTTTGGTGAAGGTGCACTAGGCAGCTTTTTCATCTTTCCTGCACTTGGTTTCCTCTCAACAGAAAATGGCTCTGGTTCTTTAGGCTTCTCCACCTTAGGTGATGGGGTCTTTTTTAGCTCAACCTTCTTGAGCTGCTCTACGGGCTTCAAAGCTATTTCATCTTTTTCCTGTTCCTTACCCACTCTAGGTGAAGATGTCTTTTTGTGTTCTATACCTTTCTTTGGGGTCTCTGTGGGTTTTTGTAAAATTTCTTTGTCTTTTTCTCCTGCCTCTTTCTCTGGTGTTGCTTCTTTCTTGACTGGGGATATCTTTCCTGGAGGACTGGGCTTTTTGGCAGGAACAGCTGGCCCTTCTTTCTCCTGAGGTTTCTCAGCCTCTTTCGCAGGTGTTGAGGTCTTTTCAACTCTCTTAAGCTCCTGTGCTGTGGGCTCTTTGGGAGTTTCATCTCTTGGAGTTCGGCTGGGTACTTTTGTGTCCCCGGGCTTCTTTTTCTCTTCTTCAGGTGCCCTTTCTGGCTTTTCTTCAGCTTTAGGGACTTTGGTGAAAGGCTTCAATACAACCTGCTCCTTTTCTTTATCTGGAGTGGGAGTGATTTTAGCCTTGGTCCGCAGCTTGTCAGCATCTGTAGGTTCCTCTTCTTTAGGTACTTTCTCAACCGGCTTCTTCTGCTTAGTCTCCTCCTGGTCTTTAGCAACACCAGGGGCTGTGTCTGGACTTGTGGAAGGGGGATGCTCATCTTTTCGTTGTGTAACAGCAGCAGTGGGTTGATCTCTCTGTGGTCTCTCACTTCTCTGGAACGGTGTTACTTCAGTATCTTTCTTTGCCTCACTTCCTTTCTTATCTTTTGGTGGCTCAGCTACCTCTGGTTTCTGAGGTTTTTCAAATGGTTTCAGTTTCACTGTTTCTTGTTCCTCCTCTGCTTTTGGTAGTTTCTTAATTTTCTTTTTAGATAAATCTGGTTCAGATTCTTCATCTTTCGGCACTTTAGGGGTTCTTTCCCATCTTGATTTTTCATCCTCTGCTTCCAGCCTTTCTGGTTTCTCCGTATAGTCCAGTTCAGATGCTGCTTCATCTGTAGTGAAGACCTGTTCAGTTCTTCCAAGTGTTATTACCTCTCGATCATCTCTGTCATGAAGTGCATGAACTGTCAATTCTGTATCATAATGCCTCATCACCTCTACTTTATGAGTTATAATGTCCTTCTCAGGCTCTTTGGGCTTGGTTGGCACCTTTTTCAGCTTGATTTTCTGTGGTTCTTCCTCTGATTTCGCAAGTTTTTCAGCTGGTTTCAGTTTAACTGATTCTTGCTGCTTATCTGCTTTTGGTAATTTACTTATTTTCTTTTTATCTGAACTTGGTTGCTCAGGTTCCTCATCTTTCTGTGATTTGGGGGTTCGTGTCCATTTTTCTTTCTCCATTTCCTGTTGAACTTCAAGTCTTTCGGGTTCCTCAAATTGGCCCAGCTGAACTGTCTCTTCTTCTGCAGTGAAGACTCGTTCAGTTCTTCCAAGCGTTATTATCTCTCGATCATCTCTACCATGAAGGCCATGAACCATCATTTCTGAATCATAATGTCTTGTCACTTCTGCTTTATGAGTGATGACTTCCTTCTCAGGCTCTGGAGGTTTCACCGGAATCTTCTTTAGTTTGATGACCTCTGGTTCTGTTTCCTTCTCTTTGGGTACTTTGGCGAGCCTGCTCTTCAACTTGAGTGATTCAGGTGTCTTTGATTCCTGAACAGGAATCTTACCCTTTTGCTTACTAGGAGGCACTGTGGTCAAAGTAGTGAATATGCTTTTTATCGCATACAAATTAAATTAATATACAAACAGAAAATTCAACGCCTCCTTTAAATTTTACAGCATAGGACTCTACACATAAACAGTTAACGCACAGACATAACAACACATCCAATAAACATCTAAGCACCGAATCTAAAATCAAATGTATTGTCCCATTTCATAATACTCATTACTTAAGACAAACATGTACAAAAGTATACTTCTTTTGATAATAAAGCAATCAGTTAGTATACCTTTAGTTGGTCCAGGTGCTGTAACTGGCTCCTTGTCTGTAAGAATTTGAACAAGATCAACATTAGGACAGACATCATGACAGAAAGACTTAGGGAAAGGGTTAAAGTTTGATACAAACAAAAAGTTTAGTAGTTTTTGAAGAAAGGTACTTGTGTTCGATAAGAAAGCGCAGCACGCGGTTCTTTAATAATCTTCTTTCATTTTCACTTTATCGGATATTTTGCAGTCAATTGTTTATTTAGCTTTGATGTCCTTTGTTGTGCAATCCCTGTCCTCATAAATCACAGTTTCTCAAACACTGCTGGTGACTGCATGTGTATTAATTAAAGCAAAATATACTCAAGATGCAAGAGATTTTAGAGACATCATATTTAAGGTTATTTGACTTCAATTATTCAGCCTATACTCTCTGTGTGGCAGCATATTTAAGAACCAGTGACAAACTTCACATTTTCTGGTTAGTTAAACAGATTATGGAATATATAAATAGACAGACTGCCAGATCAGGACAGAGTTACTCACATCAGAGTTGTGACTGCTTGTGTGAAGACAGCTGCTTTTTAAGCCACGTTAAGAAATGCTCAAGACGAGCAACAGACATTAGAAGAGAAGAACATGAATGGAAGTCACACAAGAGATGTTACCTTCTGGAGGAGAGACTTGCTCTGTTACAGGAGTAGGTTCAGCCTTTGCGGCTGGGGGAGAGGGTATCTTCACCGGTGTAGGCTGTGGTTTCTCCACTGGTGCAACTTTAGCTACAAGAATGCCAAAGTGATTACAATACTGACAGTTTGAACAACAAGTAAACTCACTAAAAAGATAAAAGATAAACAAAACAGACAAAATGGATAACTGAATATTTTATGAACATTTCAAACATGACGTTAAACAACATAAGTGACAGACAGAAGAAACTACCTGCAGGAGGAGCAACTTTTTGTTCTGGAGCAGGAGGAGGTGTGGGCTTTGGTGTTGGTGGAGATGGTTTCTTCTCCTCTGGAGGACACATTTGGGAATATAGGATACCAAGGTCATGACCAAGAGAATAATACACTCAGTAAAGATATGGACCTTACAACACACATTTAAAGAGTTGAAGTGACTGAAGACCGGGGACAGTTATTTAAGAATGAAGAAAGAAGAACGAAGTAAAGTAGACACCAGGCACAAAACAATCAAACATAACAGAACCAAGTAAGATGGAAGATTACAAAGCTGGCTGAGAAATGTTTAAAAAGCACAGTAGCATAAAGAGTGAACAGTCATTCAGTACACATGCAAACAAACAAACAAACAAACAGACAAACTACCTGCTGGAGGAGTGACTTTTTGCACTGGAGCAGGAGGAGGTGTGGGCTTTGGTGTTGGTGGAGATGGTTTCTTCTCCTCTGGAGGACACATTTGGGAATACGTGATACCAAGGTCATGACCAAGAGAACAATACACTCAGAAAATATATGGACCTGACAAGACATAGTCACATAACTGAAGCGGTGGAAGAATGGGGACAATGATTTAAGAATGGAAGCATGAAGAAAGGTGGACACCAGGTACAAAACAGTCAAATACAACAAAGCCAAATAAGATGGACAATTATAAATCTGCCTCGGATTTGTTCAAACAGCACAGTGGAAGAGAGAACAGTTATTCGGTACACATGCAAATGAACAAACTACCTGCAGGAGGAGTGACTTTTTGTTCTGGAGCAGGAGGAGGTGTGGGCTTTGTTGGTGGAGATGGTTTCTTCTCCTCTGGAGGACACATTTGGGAATACAAGATGCCAAGGTCATGACCAAGAGAATGATACACTCAGTCAAGACATTAGACAAAACAGTCAAACATAAGACAGTGCAAGTAAAGATGATCTAACCATAGAGAACAGAGGGTAAGTACAGATGCCACTAAAAATGATAAAAATAAAAACAACATGGCAAACTCTTGCTCAGCCAATTGAAACCAAGTTAGAAAACTACCTGCAGGAGGAGTTACTTTTGCTGCAGGAGGAGGTGCGGGCTTTGGTGTTGATGGAGATGGTTTCTTCTCCTCTGGTGGAGACACTTGAGAATACAAGATGCCAGGGTCATGACCAAGATAACAATAAGCTCAGTCAAGATATGGTAGACATGGAAGTCAACACAAGAGAAGATGGTTTAAGCATAGAAGACCAAAGACAGGTAGACAGAGAGACAAATACCAGAAAGAGGACGTGGGGAAAAAAACTGAGCAAAACACATGAATATGGTGAACTCTTGATTAGGTGACACAATCAAAGAGGAGATAACAGATATTTCAATAAACAAAACAAACTACCTGCAGGAGGGATGACTTTTGCTGCAGGAGCAGGAGGAACGTGTGGTGGTGATGGTTTCTTCTCCTCTGGAGGACATATTTGGGAATACAAGATGCCAAAGTCACGACTAAGAATGCAGCAAAGTTAGGCAAAATTTATGACAAAACTGGGAAACACACACATAAACAACAACAACACAAAAGAGGATTTGAAAGACGCTTAATAACGGAAAGAACTGCCCTCAGTTCTTTGAGCAGAACAAAGATGTGGTGGGAGTGATGAGACCAAGTGAGTGACAGGATGAACACTGATGTTAAAAAATGCTCAACAATATTTAAGATACAAATAAGCCAAGAGAGGCTCCTTAGTACTTGTACCTTGTAGAGGAGTGACATCATCTGAAACTGAAACAGGGACCTCCTCAACAGAAATCCTGTGGTCTGCTTTTGAAGAAGCAACACACAACAATTCACAATTTGACACAAAACAGATTACGACAGACAACAGGCAGCCATCCAGTAAAGATTCACAGAAGAGTGTACATACAATACACACACACGTATGTGGAGCAGTTGTTAGTCACAATTAAGCTGTAGTATAATATTACTAAGGTTAGTTTAAGACTGCATCCTTTATGTTATCTGTGTTATTCTTATAAACACTCCGATATTAAAAAGAATAAGAGGGATGTATGAGTACAGTAAGAGTAAGAGTTCTGTATTTCAGTTTTAAGAGGGATTGATCTTATGCGATCACATGAACCTGAGCGGCTCAGATAAGAATACCTTCCCGAGGGATCTCTTGTTCCACCCTTGGTGTTCCCATCTTTGATTTCTTGTCATCTTCTCTTTGAGTTGGGTGTTTAGTTATGGTAGTCTTCTCTTCAGGTGATGGTTTAATTATGGTAGTCTTCTCTTTAGGTGATGGTTTAATTATGGTAGTCTTCTCTTTAGGTGGCTCGAGGTCAGAAGAATCCACCACATCTTCAGTGGGGGTAATTTCTTTGGATGGAAGAGAAACTATTTTCTTTGATATAACAGTTCCTTCCTTTGCAGGCAAAGTTTTCTGTTTTGGTGTAACTTGTTTGGGAGGAAGAGATATTTTAGTTGGAGAAGCTTTGTCTTCAGGGAGAGTTTTCTTGGGTACAATCACTTCTTCAGGGGCAGTGGCTTCTTCAGTGACAAAATATCCTTTGGAAAGAGAAGAAACATTTCTGCTGACAGGAGAAACCTCTCCCCTTGTTGGTGATACAGCTTCTTTTGCAGGTTTAATTTCCTGAAGACACACTGTTTCCTTAGGTGGTGAAACCATCCCAGCCGGAATAGTTCTTGTAGGTGCGCCAATCTCTTCTTCAAGAGTCAATTTTCTTGATTCAAGAGCAGCTTTCTGCCGAAGTGCCATGTCTTCAGGAGTTTTTTTTCCTGGAGGTGCAGGAGCTTTTATGGATGGTGAAGTTTCTTCATCAACAGAGTCCATTGTTTTATGTATTTTTACTTCTTTCTTGGAAGGAATTTCTCTCTTGGGGGGAGAAACCTCTTTCCTCCTTTCATCAGCCATTTTGGGTAGAAAAGCTTCATCTTTCTTGGGTGAAGGTGAGATAGCCCTCTTGGGAGAGGAAGAAACAGACATTTGAAATGGAATTTCTTCAGTTCCAGTGAAGTCAGCTTGCTGATTTAGAGTCAATTCCCTCAGTATATCTGGTTTCTTTGGTGGAGTGACTTCTTCAGGAGTAGCAGCTATTTTGGGTAGGGCAACATCTTCTGTTGGAGAAGTGGTTAGTTCATATGTAACATCTTCTTCAGCCTGCACAACAACATGCGACCCAGTCGGTTCTCTCTGTGAAACAGCCTTCCTACTCTCTTCTTTCTTGGATGGAGGTCCTGTCTTGGATGGAGAGACTTCTTTCTTTGTTGGGACAACTTTTTTGTATGGAGGAAAGACAGCTTTCTTCAGAGGTGGAGAGACAGACTTTGGAGTTGGAATTTCCTTCCTTAGGATCTCAGTTTCATCCTCTAGAGAAAGGTCTTCTTTATGAGTTGGAACTATTGGTTCAGTGTCCTCTCGGTATTCAGATTCATATTTCATTGACCCTGGGTCCCCTGATGGTTTAGCAACACCTTCAAAATTTTCATCTGGAGTATCTTCAGCCTGCTGATCTTCACTGAACCATGTAGGAACCTCTTCCTTTGCTTTAACCCTTTGCTGTCTTATCTCCGCTTTCAAGGAAATACTCTCTCTCACATCTGACTGCACATACTCCACTCTCCCTTCATAAGTCTTGATATCTTCTGGTTTGTATCCACCTTCTTGTGCCAGAGATATCTGCTCAGTGACAGCCATCTTCAGAGAATGCTCGCTTCTATCTTCAATCATCACCATTGTTTCCTTAACCTCTGCCCTCATGGGAACAGGGGTAACTTAAGATATTGCCCAAGATTCAAGATTTGCACCATACAGCGGTGGCAAAGAGAAAAGCAACAAAGAAAAAAATTAAAGCGGTGTAAAAAGACAAATGTTTCAGTAATATGTGTATTCTAAAGTAATCTCCATTTACAACTATTTTGTATGATATACAATGTTATAAATCACTACCTTTCTGTTGTGGTGTTTCTTTAGGCTGAGGCTGGACTTGCTTTGCTTTCTGGGTCACTGCAGTAAACAAATGTACTCAGTCAATCTTAGTTAAATAGAGAGATTTGTTCTGAGAAACATTCTAAAGTTCGTGCATACCTTTGGTGGGTGTACTCTGCTCCTGCTTTGGTTTAGCTATTGCCTTTTTGTCCTGTTGTAACTCCTTCTGCTTTGCTATTTTGATAATTGATGAACAATGACAAACAAACATGACAAACAAACATCAAGACAAAACTTTTCAAGAAATTTCTTAAGGTGAGGAAAAGTTTTCAAGGTAAAAGATGTGAAATGGAAAGATCAAGGTGAGTAATTATTAGTTAATGATCTTTGCAGATATATCTACCTTGTACTTGAAGAGATGGCTTTTGAGCCTGATGAATTTGTTTTAATGCTGCAGGACGTTGTAGTTGTGTTGGTGCTTGGTGGCCTGCCTCCACATCCTCTGCTACCAATTTTGGTGCCTCTGAAGTTTGTTCTGGCACAACTGAAACCTCCAGTGGTGCTTCTAGAACTTTCTTCAGTGCTTCTGGAACATTCTTCTGTGCTTCTGGTGCTTTCTTTGGGGCTTCTGACACCTTCTTTGGTGCCTCTGGAACTTTCTTTGGTGCTTCAGGAACCTTCTTCAGTGCTTCCGGAGCTTTCTTCTGTGCTTCTGGTGCTTTCTGCAGTGCCTCTGAAACCTTTTCTGCTGCTTCTGGAACCTTCTTCACTGGTTCTGGAACAGTCATCGGTGCCTCTGGAACCTTCTTCGGTGCCTCTGGAACCTTCGTCAGTGCTACTGGAACCTTCGTCGGTGCTTCTGGAACATTCTTTGGTGCTTCTGGAACATACTTTGGTGCTTCTTGGAGTGGCTTTGGTACTTCAGGAACATACTTTGGTGCTTCTTGGACTGGCTTTGTTACTTGAGGAACATGACTTGTTTCCTCCGGGACATACTCTTCAGTAGCATGTCTGGCCTTCTCATACACTGGCTTTGCTACTTCAGGGACTGGCTTTGGGGTCTTTGGCACATGTTTTGCAACCTCAGGAGTTGGTTTTGGCACAACAGTTTGGCTTGGCTGTTCAGGGGTATATGTTGACTCCTTAAGGGCCACTGGAAGTAGCGTAGGTGCTTCAGAGTCATACTTGTGGACTTTGGAGATTGGCTTTGTTTCCTCAGGAACTTGTCTTTGCATTTTAGGAGCATACCTTGCTGCTTCTGGCTCAGGCCTACCAGTCACTAACTGTGGTTTTCTTGACGGTTCAGTGACAGGTCCAGATGTTCTTGGTTCTGGGACAACTTAAAGGGACATTCATTTATAAGCTATATGCCTAATGATATATTGCAAGAGAAAACCAATGTGCAAGTCACACTCTAACGAGTGCTTAGCACGCTTGACAAATATCAAGCAAAGTCATACTGGAAAGATTACTTTTCACGTAATACACTACCATACATAAAAAGGCATAAATTAAGAAGATCGATATATTCTCATGAATATATCATAGCCCATAGAAGACACAATAAAGAACCCTTAATCAAAACAACACAACAAAACTAGCTATCAAGAGAATCACCGCAGTACCTTGAGTGGGAATTGCCTCAGTCTTGGGTGGAGTGACCTTGGGTACAGGAGGATGAACTAGAGGTTCCTCTGGTCTTGGTACAGCTGGCACTTGAGAGAACATTATGTATTGTTTAACCTACAGGTAATCGCTAAGATTTACACATAGTTAAAAGAGTTCACTCTTAACGAGTGCATACCAATGACAGAGATCATAAAAGCTATCTGAAGAATAACTGTTAAGTCATAAAAACAGACACATTACAAAGATACAAGAAACAAGACAACAAAAATAAGAATTGATAGGTCAACCAATAATACCTTTAGCTAGAGGTTCTGTTGTGGAGGGAGTAACCTTGGCTACAGATGGCTGCATTACAGGTTCTTCTGGCTTGGGTATAGCTGGTGCTTCAAAGAACATGAGATATATTCAATACCCCACAGGTGATCACTAAAGTTTCTACACTCTGGCGAGTGCTTCGAACAGATACTTGAAACATGACCCAAAACACAGAATTGGATCTATTCCAGCAAGTTCAACACAACAACATATAGCAAAGAGTTTTAAGATTAAAAAAAAAAAAAAAAAAAGATATTATCCCTCCAGTACCTTTCACTGGAGCAGCTGCAGTCTTGGGCTGAGTAATCTTGGCAGCATCTGGCTGAATTTTGGGTTCCTCTGTCATGGGTACAGCTGGCACTTAGGAGAACATTAAAACCCTACATGTGATCCTTTGGATTTGCATATGAACTCCCCAGTGTACCTCTGTTTATCATTACTTTATTATCAGAGCCCAAGGTGTGAAATCAGATCCAGCAGTTTTACGATCAACTATAACATCTACTAGTTTAGAAAAGGATTATTTAAAAAACTGTGGCCAGACAGCCTAGAACAGTTGCTGCCAACTCCAAGTTGACTGGATGATGTTAATTTTAAATTTAAGCTCAAGAGGTTAGCACCAAAGAAACAAGAATAAGCTGTGCTATATGACAAGGATACAACAAGAGGGATTTGAAAAGCGTCTGTGATGCCTAAACTACAGTCACATCTACCTTTCTGTGAAGCCACTTGTTGTGGAGATGGTTTGGGTTTCCTGGGAGGCTCAACTCTGCGCTCTTCAGGAACTTTAAAGAATTGGGGAGTGGGGGTGAGGGTGTTATTTTGCAAACTAAAAGCATCTCTGAACAATTGACATTTTCACAAATAAAGACAAACATCTTGCCAGTTAATCATATAGAGTACAGCAGTACAGACAAAAACATTAAAGACAAGGGAACGCACCACCTTACCAGGAGAACTTGATAACAAGAAGAATTTGCTACTTTACCTATCGGATGAGGCAGTGCTGGTGTTTTCTTGGGAGCAGGCTCAGTCTTTGTTGGTTCTGCTTCAGGCCTGAATGTGGCCACATGTGGCTCAGGTGCCACTGTTTTCTGAGGTGGCAACTGAGGCTCAGGAACCATTTTAGGCCTAGGCTGATAAGGTTCAGCGGTGACCTTTCTGGGAATGGTCACTATCGCTGGTTCAGGTTCAGGTTCCGTATATACTGTGGATTCTTCAAGATAACAGAGAAATAAGACTGTGAGTCAACAAAGAGGACACACAGCTTCAAGAGTTAGGGCTAAAAGAGAAGAGTAGACAACAAAACATGTATAACAAACAGATGGACAAGAACTGAAAGAATGTGATGCTCTCTAGAGAATTACTTCAGAGGCATTTTAAGGAAAAAAAGCCAGAAGAGAAAAAACAGACACAAACACAAAGTAGTTTTGATAAAGTCACTACACACAGTCTTCACTATGGGCATACAAACAGAGGAAAAACAAACAAACAGATAAAAGATGTGACACATGTAGAGAGTTTTATTGAATAAAGTTATTAAAAACAGAATGATTAAGAATGGTCAAAAGTTAAAATGGGATACCTCTCCAGTACTCTCTTTCTGAGTATGAAATCTGCTGCTCATAATGATCTAAAAAAATTACAAAAAATAAATAACTAACATGATTTCAATGAAAAATCTTAAATCTATGTTAAAATAGATGTAATATGATATACCTCTCTGTAGCTCTGGTTGGGAATATTCGATCAAAGATTCATAGTTTTCTTTGAGGAAAAAAGACAAAAACAAGTAAACATCTATGTAGGGAAAAATATTAGAAACTCTATAGATCTGTGGGGGGAAAGCTTTCATTAACATTTACTTTGGATGCTATCTTGAAATGTTTTTCAGTTTTCCTTGTTTCCTCTCAAGAATTAAGAATGTAAGACTAAAGTTAAGATCCAGAGTCTATCAGACCCAATCAAACCCTCCAGAAGCTGATAAGCAATCAATAACAGCAAACGCCATGGTGGTGTTACCTTCTGGGGCCGGCGTTTCCTCTGGCTCAGGCACAGCAGCCACAGTGACCGGGGGCTCCGGCTTCTTTGCCTCAGGTACTTTAAAAACATCATCAACTATTTCAATTTAGGACCACAAATGCTGACACCAAATAATGTTGTGACACAGGTACCTCAAGAACAACAGAAATGCGTAGAGAAACACATACAGACTGACACCAATAAGAAGTCCATAAGTAAGAAGGTCTTATGAAGAGAACAACCAAACATGAGTAATAATGAAAAGAGGGTCATGTGGGGATACCTTTGGCTGGAGCGGCAGGTGGAGCTGAGGGTTTCGCCTCTGGCATCCTGTAAGCTTCAGGAACTTTGAAGACCAAGAAAGTTCATTTATTTTAGCTACTTCTACTGCCAGGCTCTATATTCTACTCTGCAAACTACTGAGAGCTCTAGTTAGGGTTAATAAGAGCAGGAAGAAAACTTACTTGTGGTTAACAAGTAAAAACAAACAAACAAAAAGTTAAACCATTTCTGCACAGCAGCAGGGTAGGAGGGGTGAAAGACAAACCACAAGGACAACCGAAATGATTCACAAGATAATTAGCACTCTGGACACAGGAAAGGTCTGGCGGTTTGGCATGTTGGCTGGAGCGTTGTACATAAGCCACAGCATGCGAACCGAGTGGACAGACAAGCATCTAGCACTTTAGCTACCTTGTTACATCACAGCCAGAAGCTCTACCCAACAGCCAGAAGCTGCCTTAGCTTAGCTGCTTTTAGCGATATACCTGTGGGGACTTCTTCTCTTATTTCAACTTTTGTCATTTCAACAATCTCTTCAATGGGTTTTCTCTCTTCTGGTGGAGGAGAAACATAAACTTAGAAAAGGGGCCCTAAAATCATCTCAGCTCACTGGACAACATGGAAAAAAAGTCACAATGTGGATGAGATGGAAATGACCAACAATCAAGGAGTAAAATGTACAGACAACAGAGACATGTAATGAGAAATGACATCAGGAGAGAGGACGCTGGACACACCGGACAAAAACACAAACAGGTGGACGATGTGATGGCAGTTATGGTATTGATGAAGGACAATGTCATCCAACACAAAAATCGTATCAATACCTGTGACAGAGGAGTACTGAAGGGATACGCTTTCCTCTTGATATGTCCAACTTTCATAAGCTGGCATGTTAAAAGATAATTGATGGTTAGACGAAATTCTAATCAGTATTTAATCAGTGTCTTTAGCTGATTTGTATGTGACTGCATCTGAGTGAACAGTTGATGAGATTACTTGGTTATCACATGACACTACACCCAGAGAGGAACGAGGTTATTCTGAATGACGGCTGAAGTGATTTTCACTGATGAGGTCAACTAATTATTTAGGATGATGATATGTTAGATTTATTATTGGGATGAGGGTTGATGGTTTAATGTAGATGGATGAAATGCATCTTGCTCACTCCATCCAAGGGTAAGGAATTATTAGAGACGCAAGTGACAGCGATTATTAGTAATGTTATGATTTTAAAGTCCACAAAGTTTGTATACCTTTTACTTCTGTTCTCTCTTCGTAGTGATAAAATTCTGATGAATCTTTTGGTGGAGAAGTGAGACATTTGTGAATGAAACGAAGGCCAGCATGAGTTAAAAATAAGATTTAACATGAATGGTCTCACTCTTACCTCTGTATGCCACCATAGATGATGCGTCAGGTACTTGAATTGACGTGTCTGGGACATCTACAGATTTAGCCATACATACAACTTGAATAAATTCAGCGAAAATAGAAAATTCCTTATATTATATATGCTTTTGTGACAGTAAAACCTCACATATCTTTTCAAACTTTTGCATGATAAAGAAGTACTACCTCCTTAAATTTTGTTTTGTACATGAAAACCTGTAACTCCATTTAAGGCAAAGGTACAGCCTGTTGGCTAAACAGTGTGCCAACAGTCTGTGAAAAAGCCTGTTCAGACAGACTGCCCATCATGGTGCTAAATCTTAAACACTGAGACATGTTCAGTTTTACTGTTGTTAAATTGTGGCGTCTGCTTGCAAAATACTCACCATGAGGAACCTTTCCTAACCCAATTTCTGTAAAAGATCAATAACGTAAAGTGTTATAACCGCAAACAGCACGCACTGTATCGTAGGGATCGACCGATATTAAGTTTTCAGGGCCGATACCGATACTGATCACTAGCAATCCAGGCCTTTGATAACTGGCATGTCGGACTAATATTCATTTGTAGTAAATCTGAAAAATGGTCACAGTTTCCAGTCTTAGAAACACCAACACAAAGCTCATTTTGATTTTACAAATGTTTAATTAAAATTATTATATTACCGTATTGATCTGAATATAAGACGATATTTTTTCCATTGAAAATGCCCTGAAAAAATGCCCTCGTCTTATATTGGGGGTCTAAGCAAATACACATGTATTGTACTTGCATATGTTCCATGCTTGAATGTGTACACTTCCCCCGCTCTGGCACGGTTGGAAGGGGTGTGCTCCAGCACGGTACGGGCGTTCATGCACGAGCACATGAACGGTCACGCACGCAGCGCGCGAACGTGGATACAACGTAAATCATGCAACTTTCCTCCTGCCTCCGCAAAATCGTTTAATGCGAAGCGCGATTACCCGGTTGAATGTAGCAGCCAGCTGACATGCCGCTCCGGCTGTCAGTTGGACGCTTTCTGAAGTTACCTCCGAAACTGTCAAGGTAAATAAACATCCCTTAACCCTGGCTCTGAGTGCAATGTGAGACGGTGGCGGTCTCAGAAAGAAGAGCTAAAAAAAAAAAAAAAATGCCCACAGCCAGAGAAGGGCTTTTCGTGGTCCAAAACTGGTCGATTCAACGAGACTGACAGGAGGGTGTGCAATTTTGTGAATGAGAAACGTAGTGAAGGACTGCCCGTTACGAGGGCTGTGATGCAGCAGAAAGCACTTGAAGTTGCCACAGAGCTCAAAATACCCCGCACTGAGTTTAAAGCTAGCATGGGCTGGTGTTGCAGAATGCAGTGGCGGATTTAAGAAATTTGGGACCCAAGGCAAAGGCAGGCATGGGGCCCTCTGAGATGAGAGGACAACACACAAAACAGGGGCCCCGAGACACACATAATACGATAAGCATTCTGCTGGCATTTTAGCAAAAGTATTTTAATCAAAAACATAATTAATGTGCGCAAATAAGTAATAACTGTATTAACCATAAGTGTATGAGGAGTTTTATGGGGCCCTCAGGAACTTGGGGCCCTAGGCCACCGCCTAGTTTTGCCTAATGGTAAGTCCGCTCCTGGCAGAATGTCCATATAAAAAGTATTTTTCCAAAAAAGGGTCTTGAAAAAGAGGGGTCGTCTTAAAATCAGGGTCGTCTTTTATTCGGGTCAATACGCTAATAAGAATATAAGATTTACTTGAAAAATAAAAGAAAATACAAGAAAACTCTTTAAAATGAAATGTCCTCAAGGTAAGTATAACACACCTGGCTGAAACAGAAAAATGTAACCATTTTATCGGACCCGCTGACCTGCTTACTCAATTAATGTATACCGAATATTGAAATATTCTCAATATTGGCCCTGGTAATTGGCCTGAACAGATGACTGGTCAATCCCTACTGTATGGTAACATTGATTGGCTGATGGATGTACACACCTTTGCCTGACAGGTAAAGCTCAGCTGTGCTCTTGGCCTCTCCCATGGGCTCCAGCCGAGCTATCACAGAGTAAACGCCTGGTGGGGAGGGACATTACTGAATATCAGTTAATAATATTAACAGAGTCGATATTATTAGGTGTAAAAAAAAATGTAAACAGTCATTTTTGTTTTTTAGATGTTTACACGCAGTCAAGTACCAATAACCAGTACCAGAAAACTAACTACAGGTTACTTTTGTTTAGTAATCCCTGCTTCTTAAATTTATAAGCTACATACATTTGCCACCAAAGAAAAGTGTCATTATTTTATTTAATTGTCATGACGTGACAGTGGACCCTGAGGATGCCACGAGTTTAATGTTCTTCATGCTCTTAACACTGTTTAAATATATCTGAAATTTTCAGTCGTCACACTGTTTCTTGACAAACCTTCGTCCTCAGCGGTTACATTGCGGATAATCATATAATGTCGTCGTCCCTCGGTCCTGAAGTTGTATTTGGGGCTCTCTCTAAGCTCCCATGTGTCTTTGTACCATGTGACGGTGGCGTTGTCAAAAGACAACTCGCACTCGAAGGTCGCACACTGGCGCTCGTTGACCTCGATGCTCCGGATGCGTTTAGTGAATTGAATTTGCTCAGCTAAAACCACATAATTAAAATTAGTTTAGACTGACGTTTCTGAGACAGAAACATTTCTAAATATTAGATTCACATTAGTTTAAAACTATAATTTTATTGAAGTTATTTACATTATAACCATATGTTGTAACTAACAGTAAATGCAGTGGAAACATGGAATAGACAGAAAACAGATCTACAGAACACCAAGATAATGACAAACACATCACACATAAAAACCAGCAGGTTCAAGAGGTCAGTATGTGATGGGAAAGAGACAAAAGCATCCATGTGAGCCATGTTAGTTTGACTACTCACCTGGTTTGTGATCAGCTCCTGACAATGAAATGAAGGAGGTGAATATAAAACCTTGATAGAAACGTGTCCATCAGACACAACACAACACTGAACACAGATTCTTACCTGAAACTGTAAGCTTGGCGTTGGAGATGTGAGGGCCGCACACCACGCGGTAGTTGCCCTGGTCTTTAGCTCCACAGTTCTTGATTTTCAGGTAGTGGTGATCGCCCACTACGCTGATGTCATATTTGTCGCTTTTGTCCAGTTTCTGGGTGCCTTTGTACCAGGTCAGGGTGATCTCTGGGTAATTAATTTTGATCTCGCACTCAAACACAGCCGTCTGGTTCTCAGCAGTGGTCTGGTCTGAAATGTCACTCACTACAGTGACAGGCTGCAAATAGAAAAGATCATTTTCAGGATTCATTAAATGGAGAATGATTAAAACGTGTTTCTCAGAGGTGATGCGTAATGCCTTAATGGATTGTACATAAAAGAAAGGTTTAAATTCATTCAGTTCAACTTGCAGCAAGCATCAAATCTCTGTCATTTGAGAGTCAACAGTTGCTTATTTTAAAAACTTATATTATCATTGCACGCTTAGGTTTATCACAGGGGAAAGGTGTGGCACCAACCACTGCACCTTATATGAAACAACAGGTTGGCCTTTCCTCTTCACAAGACATGATACACACTATTTTTATAGCCATTATTGATAGATCACCTACATTTATTAGATCACTGTTGCACAGGAACTCTGGTCTTTACCAAACATGCTCTCAGATGTTCCATCAGCTCCATGTTCAAGGAACAGACAAGGAATGTTCTTCAGTCTACTTTGATAGGTGGTGTTTACCCTCACTAGATTAATTTAAGAATATGATTTTAACTCTCTTTGCATTTGAACGTAAGTGTTGTGACTGTTTTTAATTGTGTATTTGTGTCCTGTTCTATTGCCAACCTTTTACAAGTTGCTGTGCTACATTTCAGGTTTTGCATTTTCAGATTAAGTCTTAGTGCAATCTCAACATTCTCCCAAGAATTAAATAAGAAGAATTGATGATAATGATGATTTTTCACATTGTCAGTGGAATGATTACACAGGCCTCAGTATTTGTATGGGTGTGTTTTGACTGGAGCCTCATACTAATGTGGTGGTGGTATTGAATACCTCAGAGCCAACTCGTCCCTCAAGCTGTTCGATGAGTCTGGCCATGTCCTCCTCCTCAACTCTGCCTCCACGCTCCACCTCCTGCAGAAGGACGGAGGGCAGGTAAGGAAACAAAGGACAGGTGCAGAAACAAAGGACAATAAGAAGGACAGAGAACAGGTAAGGAGACATAGGAGAGTTAAGGCAATAAAAGTGGAGAAGGGACTGGGTAAGCTCCTGTCCATCCATTTGTACAACAGTCTGATAATATCTAAAGATGCCACTGACGGGATTTGACTAAACATCACAGAATGATGCATCCCAACTTTGAAATGACCGGCCTGAAGGAGACCCTACATTTATTTACTTGTTACTGATTGACTCCAATAAAATTAATGATGCAGGCACACTTTGGGACAAAAAAAAAGATGCCAGATAGAACTCCAGAAACACTGAAATACAAGTTTAAAATGCCTAAGAATGGCTATGAGGGACTGGAATCAGATTTTTCCAAATGACCTAGTAGGTTTGGGACATCAGCTGTCAATCCAATCCAGTCAATCTTTCTTGTGGCTGTAGCGTTACAGCTGGGGTTGTGTTTTGTTGTAATGTAGCCTCAATTGCAAGATGCAAGCTGTTTATTATATATCCACACACAGATTTATACATCATTATACATGGTGTCACAAATGTAATGTCAGTTTGTTTGATTCATCTGTAGAAATCTGTATCAAGTGAGAAATTTGTCCCAAACCAGCACAAACTTGCTTTTTGTCATATGTGCACCATGTTCTCTCTCTCACCACTTTTCCAGTCTCCATCTCTTTCTCCTTCTTCAGGAACTCGATGGCCTGGAGAATGGCTCGGTAGTCATAGATCTGGTGTTCTTGCAGGATCCTTTCATAGTCTTTGGGATCATGACCTCTCAGCAACTCCACAATATCAACATCCTCCTCTTTCTTGGGACTCTTCTGCTTGGAAGGAGTCCTGCCACATATCAAATACAAGTCAATATCATGTGTGTAGAGATGGTACAATGACTGGGGACCCTTGCCCTGGGAACACAAATGTAGAAGTTAGCATGAAGTCAACTGGATATGGTGAGAGAGTCCTGAGATATCTCCCGTTGGTAGTGTGGAAAGGCCCTGGGACCAGGCCACTAACCCTGGAGACACTGAAAGGTCTCCTTTGAAATTTGAGCAAATCTTGGCAAGGATAGGACCTTGCCAAAGAACACCGTATGTCACTGCTTGTTGACAGGACCAGTGTGCAGGTTTTCCACAGGATGAAACTACCAATACGTCCCTCCGGTGTGTCCACTTCATAGTTTCCCTCTTCTCCATCCTACTGCCTCGCTAGAGAAACAAATACTTAAAAATTGTGGTCTTAATCAAACTGTTAATATGAACACTTGCTGCATGTCTTTGTTCAAAAACACTTACTTCTTCAGCTTAGCTCTGAAGTCTCCTACACCTTCCACTTCCTCCTTTTTGGTGACTTCCATATCAGCACTGGATTCAATTTCTCCATGTTTGTTGGAAGCAACGCATCTGTACTGGCCAGAGTCAGATTTGGTAACCTCTCTGATCTCCAGCTTGGCCTCCTGGCCTTTATGTTCCACAGTGATACGACCACCAGGGGTGATCTGCCTCCATTTGCCCTTCATCCATTTCACACTGGGAATAGGGTCACCTCCAATCTTGGCGATGAAGGTGGCGGTGCCCTCTGCAAAGACAAAGGCAACTGAAATTATCTCCACACTGACTTTTTACATTAGAAATTAATGAATTTCTTGGTACACTTGTTGAAAGGATGCCATTCCACATCAAGACTTTCATTACATGTAAAACAAAAAATGTCATTTACATGATACAACGTCCACGTGGAAAAGTGTTTGTTTTTACTCATCATATGTTTACCTATGATGTTTAATTCTGATTTCACACTTTAAAGATTTCTTTTTTAACTATCTCTGCTATTTATTGGTCCAAAGTCTTATGAGTCTGAAGGGTTGGAACTGTGTTGGTTGGATGTGTTACCATTCTGTTGGTTATTGCATAGTTTCCTACTTGCCTGGTATTGGCTTTGGAGTAATTGTTCCTTTATGTGATTGGTTGTTTTTATTTTAGACCTCTATGTAAACTAGCTTTAGTAGATCTTCATATAATCCTGATGAAGGCTATAGAAATATATTACATAGTAACATATTTCTTCTTCCTATTTTATCTACATATGTGGCTGGAATCCTCTTGTTTTATGATCCTGATTTACATGCACCATGTTGTTTTGAGTGAAGTTGTGCCAGACCATCAGCTGAAAGGATGCTCTTTGCAGCACATCTTTATTTACAAAAAGAAACATGCACTTACTCTCGGTGACAGAGATGCTCTTGGGTTCCTCGATAAAGAACAGGTTGTCCAGTCTTTTGACAGCAGCTGGGGCGGCTGGGGCGGCAGCCTCGGGGGCAGCGCGTGCAGCTCCTTTGTCTGAGGAGAAATCATTTAAACAAGGCAATTCACCTTAGTAGTGGAAGTATTTCATGCATCCCATCTGGGAATTATGAAAAACAGATGAAGCATAAAAGAAACAAGAGAGGAACACAAGTTGAAAACAGACAGTGTCAGCGCAGCTTTGCAACAATGAAGCAAAACTATCACGTACTAGTAATAAATCAGAAGCAGGAAGATTGACTGTCTATCTTGTAAAGTCTCTACATTCTGATAATGGCAAATTAATTAGTTTTAATGTCATCAAAAAGTGACTTTAAAAACATATTAAACTGCATGAGAGTTAAAAACATTTCTGTGGAGCTAAAAAGTAAAATTCAGGTCTGATCACTGATGCGTTTGCAGAATTACACAAGTATGCAGCCATCAACACACTGCACTACATTTTTGTGCACATTCACATGTAAAGTTGTACTCAGTAGTATTTCATTGGCCCATGTTTGGCTCATTTTATACAAGTAAATAATTCACTATAATCAAGACAAAAGCAAGACAAGGAAGCAAGTTTAAAAAAAAAAAAAATGAAGAGGCAGCAGGTACCTACAAACTCCTCCTACAGGTGCAGTGGTTAGTAATGAATGCATGAATCATCAACATCCATTTTTACTGTATGGACTTTGTCTCTGTGGCAATTTGGCGTATTTTGCTGAATGTTTAGCATTAGAAGAACAGCTGGAGACACAATATAAGGACACCTCAAAACAGCACAAAAGCAGTGCCACAGCGATCCTGTTAAAGATAAACTGCCGGAACAATCCATTAAAGATCTCATTTCCATGTAAGTACATTTATGTTACCTGTCACAGTCACCCTGGACTTGCAGAAATCACTACCGGTAGCATTGCTGGCCTTGCAGAGGTAATCCCCTGCATCAGTCTTGGAGGCCTGGCTGATCTCCAGGCAGGCAGTGCCACCTACAAACGTGATTCTGGTGTTTCCACCGGGTTTTAACTCCTTCCTGTCTTTCATCCACTGAATCTTCAGAGGAGGAGAGCCAGACACATGGCAACTGAGGCTCAGTTTGTCTCCCTCATTCACCGTCACTGGTTTGAGAGGAATGTCAAACTTTGGCGCCATGCCAGCCTCTGAAGAAGTGGTGGGAAAGAGGTGAGACAGTTAAAGAAATTTGTTTTAGAAACAGCAACATGACACCTTTCAGGAACCTCTTTTTTTTTTTTTTTTGCATAATTTCTACAGGGAAGAACAGCCTTTCCTTTATGCAAGAGACCAGGGCATAGAATGTCAAAAAGAACCCAAACAGTGTTCAAAATATCAAATCATCACCAATATTTGGTATTCAATAAATACAATCAATAATAACTAAAATAATGAAGATGCTTTTGTGAAATATATAGTAAATGTCTCACACTTTGTGTAGTTTTATGTCTACTTTGTCTACATGCAGGTGACATCATTCCAGCACACACCTGAGATGGTGAGAGACACCTGACAAGAAGCTTTGCCAGCGTCATTCGTGGCCTCACAAGAGTAAATGCCAGTGTCAGAGGCGGCAGAGTCTCTGACACACAGTACAGCCATGTTGTTCTTGAAGCTGATGTCATACTTGTCAGAGCTGTAGATTTCACGGTCGTCCTTGCACCAGGTGATGGTCAGAGGCTGAGAGCCAGAAACGCGACACTCCATCTTCACCACCTTACCTTCTGAATCCTGCATGGATTCAGAAGGCTTCTTGGTGAAGTTTGGAGGCACTTTGCGTTCTGTTTGTGAAGGAGAAAGTAAAGAAAATGAGGCCAAGTCATGACAATTAGAAATTTTAATCTAAGATGCTATTTACCAGGCCACTGGGCCAGCAAGTTTACCACTGCATTAGGGAAAGCCAGAGAGGCACAGCAGATAAGCAAAAAAAAAAAGTTAAGATACAGAGAAACAAAAACCTCATTCAAAAACTGAAACGCAAGACTAAAGCAAACAATAGAAAACAACAGAATGCCTATTCTGTTCTCAAAAACCTTTACCACAACATGAAACCCCTTTTGAAACAAACATCAGAAACAGCCAGAGAAAAACACATATGGAGAACATGTTGTGAGGGACCGCTAGCACATTATGAAATCCCACTCCTAAGCAGCAAACATCAAACCAAAGAAAGTGACAACAAATCCTAAAGAGATTTAAAGCTGACCCATGTCCATTGGCTGTTGTGAAACAAAGACCAAAGAGCGCAGTGTAAACTTTTGTCCATCGTGGGCAGTGCTGAGCACTTGCTAAACAGAGGAGGGTATGTGGTGGTCAATAGGGCTTAATGCTGTAAAATGATCAGTGGGTTTGATTCCAAATATTAAGCAGTATCTGGACTGTTACTATCATTGGCACAATATTTATAATGAAGACAGAATTATAAGCGTTCATTCATCCATGCTTAAAGAAATGTGGATCTTCTTAAATACCACATATTCCAAAAAACATAATTCAGAGAGCTTATTTTCTGGAAAACTCACATTTCACCCAGTTTTAGCACTCTCTGTCACCCCCTGCAGGTGGCCTCACATATTTTTTTTTTAGTGGACTATCTCACCATACAGACAATCTCTGGTGATAATCAAAATGAAGGTTAATGTTAGTGACTTAAACGGCGTGCAGAATGAGATGTGATGAAAGGAATGTGTTGGTTAGTGTGTTACCTATTTTAACATGTGCGTGACAGGTGTCAGATCCTTCGGCATTGGAAATTTCGCAAGTGTATTTTCCAGCGGCCTCATGTCTGTCGCTGTTGAGGACCTCCAGAATGCAGGAGGAGTCGGTGGTTTGAACGTTATATTGGTACGAAGCCCAGATCAGCTTGTCGTCCTTCTTCCAGGTGACGTGGACCCTCTGGCTTCCAGCGTACCTGCACTCAAGCCTCAGAGGCTTACCCAGTTCATGGGCAACGTCTTCCATTTTCTTGACAAATTGCACAGGTTCTGAGAGGAGCAACATGAAACTCCGTCATTCATGGGCACCACTGACGTTTGCATGTGAAGGATCAAAGACTACGTGACGGCTGCAGTTATATCCGTGGATATCCGTTTTCATGTGTATACAGAAAAGCTATGTGACTGGAGGAAGTTGTATTTATACGTAATGATAGAGAGTTAGGGAAAAGCTATGTGGAGTGACAGCAGTGGTTACCAGTTAAGTCATGCATGAAATGAATGATGAGAGGAGAGCAAGCAATGCGATGGGTGTAGGTTAGTGTTACCTAGTCTGACATAAGCATGGCAGATATCAGAGCCTTCGGAATTGGATATTTCACAAGTGTATCTTCCTCTGGCTTCTTCACGGTCGCTGTTGAGGACTTCCAAGATGCAGCTGCAGTCAGTGGTCTTTATGTTGTACTGATATGAGGCCCAGATGGGCTTCCCGTCTTTCTTCCAGCTCACGTGCACTCTTTGGCTACAAGTGAACGCGACTCTAAGTGTCAGTGGTTCGCCCAACCTGAAAGTGGTGTTTTCCAGCTTCCTCACAAAGTGCATGGGTTCTGCGAGAAGCAATGATGGTCATTAGTGGCGAAGCTGGCAAGCATGCAGAATTTATAATTATAATTCAAAAATGAATTCATAATTATAATTCAGTGATGAAGTTAAAGACTACATTTATGCTTTAGCAGCTTGGCAGTAGGCAGTGATACATGATCAGTTTTAGAGGCATGTGAGATTGCTGATGTGACTTATGGAGGTTATACCTTTCTTAGAGCTTTTACATATGACATAAGCATCACAGATGTCAGAACCACCAGCGTTAGAAACTTCACAAGAGTACAAGCCAGCCGCTTCTTCTCTGTCACTATTGAGGACCTCCAACACACACGAGGAGTCGGTGGTCTTGACAGTGTACTTGTATGAAGCCCAAATTGGTTTGCCATCCTTCATCCAGTTCACATACACTATCTGACTGCCAGTGTATGTGCACCCGAGACTCAAGGAATCGCCCAGATTGTAAGCTGTGTCTTCCAGCTTTTTCACAAAGCACACAGGTTCTGAGAGAAGTGAGAGTGGTGTTAGTCAAATCATGTGGTTATAATAATCTAGTGGATGTGATGAGAACAAATGAGTACTGTAAGGGCTTGAAATTATTGGACAAAGGTCAATAATGGCTCAGAAATGGTGTATGTTACCTAGTCTGACATGAGCATGACAGATGGCAGAGCTGCTAGCATTGGAAATTTCACAAGAATATTTCCCAGCAGCCTCCACCCTGTCACTGTTGAGGACCTCCAAGACACAGGAACTGTCTGTAATCTTGACGTTGTACTTATAGGAAGACCAGATTGGCTTTCCATCTTTGGTCCAGCTTACAGACACATGTTTGCTGCCTGTGTATGTGACCTGGAGCTTCAGAGGCTGGCCCACCCTAAAGGTAATGTCTTCCAGCTTTTTCACAAAGCGCACGGGTTCTAGGAGAAGCAAGGCTGGTGTTAGTTGCCTGTGAACTACTTAGAGAGCAAATGAGTGAGATTACATGAAATGTGGTTAATTAGCAAGAAATAAGTGTTGTTAAGTGAGAATATGAATGACTGAATAAACTGAATGAATCGTTCATGGTTTACCTAGTGTGACCTGAGCATAGCAGATAACAGAGTTCTCTGAATTAGAAATTTCGCAGGAGTATCTTCCTGCTGCTTCCACTCTGTCACTGTTGAGGACGTCCAAGACACACATATTGTCTGTGGTCTTGACGTTGTACTTGTAGGAAGCCCATACTGGTTTACCATCCTTTCTCCAGCTTACAGTAACCCTTGGGCTGGCACTGTAGGCACAGTAGAGTGAGAGAGGCTGGCCGAGTCTGTACGCGGTGTCTTCCAGCTTTTTCACAAAGCGCACAGGTTCTACAGGAAGTAACGGTGATGTTAGTTCCATGTTGTTATTGTGATGGCAAGCTAATGCATGGCCATATAAAAGGACAAGTGTTCTGCAAAGTACTTTTTAAGCAATATTAAATTAATGAGATGTGTGATAACTGACTATTAATTGAAATGCATTTCTTGAATGTAAGTGGGTAAGGGAATGTGGTCCATTGTTAGTGGTATTACCTATTATAACCATAGCATGGCATATATCAGTGCGTTCAGAATTGGAAATCTCGCATGAATATTTCCCAGCTGCTTCGCGCCTGTCACTGTTGAGAACTTCCAGAGTGCTGGAGAAGTTGGTAGTTTTGACGTTGTACTTGTATGACGCCCAGATGGGTTTGCCGCCCTTCATCCAGCTGACATGGATTCTCTGGCTCCCGGTAAACGTGCACTCCAGTGTCAAAGGATGGCCAATTTTAAAGAAGGTGTTTCTCAGTTTTCTCACAAAGCGAGCAGGTTCTGAGAGATCAGTGAGCAATGGTGGTGTTAGATAATGTAATTAGTTGCTTACAGCGCTTGTATTAATACTAAATAAGCTGTAGAAATTATACATGAAAAAGGTTATGGAGTTGCAGATGATTAGAAAGAATTATGTATTAGTGCAAGGAATGACTGCCTTCTATTTCTAAGGTGGTTTACCTAGTGTGACATTAGCATGGCAGATATCGGTTCCTCCGGCATTAGAAATTTCACATGTGTATTTTCCAGTCGCCCGTTCTCTGTCGCTGATGAGGACTTCCAGGATGCAGGTGTCATCAGTGGTCTTGACATTGTACTGATAAGATGCCCAGATTGGTTTGCCATCCTTCTTCCAGGTCACATGCACTCTCTGACTACCAGTGTATGTGCACTTGAGAGTCAAAGGTTCACGAAGTCTGAAGTACGTGTCTTCCAGCTTCCTCACAAAACGTGCAGGCTCTGAGAGGGGTAATGCTTGGATTAGTTGCATGTAGCATAGCTTGTGCTGTGTTAGCAGACATGTAATAGTGATCATGCAGTGATGATCTGATGATCGGAATCAAGTGTTACGTAGTTCTAGATGACAAATGAGTTTGTGGCTATCAATCAACAGTAGAAGGTAACTGTTGCTGATAAAATTAGTTGATGAATGCAAAGCACCTGCTGTATTAGTTGTGTTTGTGACTTTACCTAATGAGACACGAGCATGGCAGACATCAGTTCCAGCTCCATTGGAAATTTCGCAAGAGTATGTTCCCGCCGCCTCTGGCCTGTCGCTGTTGAGGACTTCCAGAATGCAGGTCGAAGTGGTAGTTATCACATTATACTGGTAAGAGGCCCAGATGAGCTTGTTGTCCTTCTTCCAGGTGACGTTGACCCTCTGACTTCCAGTGTATGTGCACACTAGTTTCAGAGGTTGACCGACTATGAACGTAGTATCATCCAGCTTCTTGACAAAGTGCACGGGTTCTGAGAGAATCAATGCTGATGTTAGATACATGTGAACTGTTAAGGCATGCGTTTCTATCCCACTAGATGAAAGTTAAATTTGCCAGTGACTTTAGTTGCTGATGTATTCCAATATTACCTATATCAAAAGCATGAGAAAGAGCCATCACAAACTCAACAATCTTTGCATTTGGAGTTCAGAATTTACTTCTAATCATATCTGTGGCTATAAAAAAGGTAAGTTCCCCCCAGAGTTTTTTGGTTTTTGGGTAAGCCTTATAAAGTGAGTACTGTCCATCATTTTTCAGTAACAATCCTGTCTTGTAGTTGGACAACCTCCAAGGGAGAGGATCCAGAAACATGACTGTCAAAATAAACTGATCTACAGTCAGTTCCAGTTTCTTTCGCAAGGATAGATTTGGAGTTCATAACAATTCAGTTGCATGAAGTGGGTCTTTGATGATTCGTAGACAAACAATGGATGTTTTGTGGAGAAGAAAGAAAAACGAGCATCACCTTTCACTGTCACATTACAGCTGGCAGAGGCTGGACCCACACGGTTCTCAGCCTTGCAGATGTATTCAGCATGATCAAACTTGGTTGTTTGGCTGAGTTTCAAAGTTGCAATGCCATTCGAGAAGTCCATTGAGCAGGTGTTGGACTTGCGCAGCTTTCCGTCAGCTTTAAACCAAGCTACTGAGATGTCAGGCGTTCCTGCAATCTGGCATCTCAGGGTAAGAGGATCACCCATAGTTACCTCCACTGGCTCCATGTTTTCAACAAAGTACGGTCGTTCTAAAGTGAAAGATGATGATGGTTTAGTGGTTAGATGGTTGAACTAAAGATTTCAAAGTAAAAATGAATGAATGAATTAATAAATGGCGAGTTATTATGATGAATTATGACTATAAATGCAGTTACACTAGAATCAATTACATGTACGGTAACAAGTTTACCTAGAATTGACACTTGTGCTTCACATTTGTCAGTTCCGACTCCATTGTCTACTTCACAAGAGTATCTACCAGCTGCATCCATCCTGTCGCTGTTAAGGATCTCTAGAATGCAGGAGGTGTCTGTGGTGATCACATTGTACTGATAGGAAGCCCAGATGAAGTTACCGTCCTTCATCCAGGTCACGTTTACCCTGGGAGTTCCAGCAAAAGTTACCTCAAGCCTCAGAGGCTTGCCTTTTTCAGAGGAAATATTCCGCAGCTTCTTCACAAAGTGGACAGGTTCTGAGAGAAGTAATGTAGCCATTAGATAAAGCTCTTTCACTTTGAAGGCAGGCTAATGTTTGAAAAAAAAAAAGAGAGAGAAGGGGAATTTTAAAAGTAAACTGTCATGCTAACAAACCTTTCACAAACAGGTTAACTGGGCAGCTTTCCTTCCCTGCATCGTTAATGATCTGGCATGTGTATTCTCCGGCGTGGGATTTGTCAACTCTGTGAAGCACCAGAGTCGCTACATCGTTCTTCAGGGCAATTTCACAGCCCTTCCCGTGCAGCATCTCCTTGGCTCCCCTGAACCATTTGACTTTGAGGGGGGCGCTGCCTTTCAGCTTGGCAGAGAAAGTTACATTTTTGCCTGGCAGTGTTTCTATCATCTCAGGTGTTTCCACAAAGGATGGAGGTTCTGGATTCAAAAAAGATGCGTGTCATAAGACAAATGTTAAGTTTTTGTGATGAGCAAGATCCCGTGCTAAGAAACAAATGCTGCTGAAACTTGATATTCTCAGTTTGATCTACACCTACTGACCTGTCACAGTCATTGAAGCGCGTGTTTCGCTGGCTCCTGCAGCATTGACAGCTTTGCATGTGTATTTCCCAGAGTCAGACAACTTGATAGTCGGAACTCTCATTTTGCAAGTATTATCAGTGCAGCTAATGTCATAGTTTGGCCCACTTTTGATCTCCTGACCATTGTGGAACCAGGAAGTGGTGAAAGGAGCGGTGCCTGTGACCTTACACTCCATCTCACCAGGTTTACCCAAAACAAGATGGGTGTCTCTCAGCTTCCTTATGAAAGTTGGTGGAATCATCTTATCTGTTGTAAAAAATAACAATCATATGTGAAATTGTATAGTTGAACTACTGGCAAACTAACAGGATCTCAATTTAATCCAGGGTAACAGCGCCAGCTAAGAGTATTTACTGACGACAATGACAACCAACCTGAGACAGAGAATTTAGTTTTGCAGGATGCCGTGCCAACTTCATTTTTAACCTCTAACTTGTATTCTCCAGCATCGGCCTTGTCAGCAGACCGTATCTTCAGCGTGGCAACCTTCTTTGAGAAGGACATCTGATACTTGGCGCCAGAGGAGAGCTCTTTGTTATCCTTGAACCACTTAGTTTTCAATTCTGGAGTGCCAGAAACTGTGACTTCAAGAGCTGCATTCTCTCCTGACTGCACATTGAAAGACTCGGGGCTATCCACAATAGCAGCGGGTTCTAGAAATTTGGGAAGAAAACATTAAACTAAATGAAGACTTTCAAGGTCACTATGGGCAACATAATAAAACTGAAGCTAGAGTGCTACAAACCTAGAATGGTCACTTGAGAGACAGACTCCACAATCCCAGAGTCATTCCTCAGCTGGCAAGTGTATTTGCCAGCTGTGGAGGAATCAGCCTTGGGGACTATAAGGGTGACCACATTGTTCTCAAAGGTGATTTTCCTGTTGTCACCGTCTCTGAGAATGTGATCCTTGTCCTGAACCCATGACACAGTCAGGGGCTCTGAGCCTTTCACTGTAGCTGTCAGTGTCAGCTCGTGACCCGCTGTCACTGACTGGTTGGCCAGTTTCTTCACAAATGCTGGTGGGTCTGAACAGTGATGGAAAAAGTAATGGTGAGGAAACCTGAATGCATGAATACCATTTGAAGAGTGCCCACGGATAATGCACTGTACTAACCTTTTAGGCTAACTGTGGTACGGCAGGACTCACTTCCTACATTGTTGGACACCCTGCACTCATAAAGGCCAGCATCAGCTGTCTCCAGTTTCATAATGTGAAGTGTGGCACAGCTGCCCTCGCTGACCATTGTATATTTCCTGCTCTCCTTTAGTGGCCTTTTGTCTTTGTACCAGTTAACCTGGAAAGGTGGGGTGCCATATATCTCACAGTTCAGGCTGGCATCTTTACCTCTAACGCCCTCCACTGGGTGTGGCGTTTTGAGGAAGGATGGTGACTCTAAAAGACATAGTCAAGATATATTAACAAAGTAATATTCATGAGCAATGTGTTTGCAAGCCGTTCAGCAGGAACAGTTCCAGTGGACAGGTGGATAGCAATTCTTTGTAGCTCATGCTCATGTTAAGTCCATGCTAGAGGAATCCATCCAGACTTTGAAAGAGAACAAGACAATTAATGATAGAACATAATCATTTTCCTTAATTTTCATGCTGCAGTAGGATTGTAGGCCATGTCACAACAAGATCAGAAAAATGGGAAACTGGCAAAAGGGTCAGTCAAAGGTACAGTTCATTCCATGAAGGGTAGGAAAAAAGACATCTCTGAAGAGGTAGCACTCAAATTCATGCTATCTGGAACATTGGGAGACAAATAATGAAATACATTTTGGACAGCTGGCCATGTTGTTGAATTCCATGCTGCAATCATTTTAAACAGGATTTCCAAACAGTTGAGAGAGATGCAAGACGAAATCAAATATCAAAACATAGATCATAGTTCATTCCTTCATGTTCATGCTACATTATTTCAGAGTAAATCCAACATCAGAAAAATGGAAGGATTAAAGGCAAGATATCCATTCAGTAGCTGACCTTGCACTGTGAGAATAGTGCTGCAGCTTGCACTGCCAGCATCATTATGAGCCTCACAGGTGTAGACGCCATTGTCCTCAAACTTTGTGGTGCGTAGCTGGAGGTACGCCGTTGAGTCAGCAAACATTATTTTATAGTTGTCTCCATCTGATATCTTTTGGTCGTTTTTGTACCAGCACATTTTCAGGGAACGTGAGCTGGTAGCCTTGCATTCGAAACGATGTCCCTCACACTGCTTCACAAAGGCAGTGGGAGGCAGTTTCAGGACAAACTGAGGAGGCTCTGCAAAGTCAAAAAAGATTAAGTTACTAAAATCAGCAAGAGTAACATTTCATCAGCAACAGGAGGAGGTATGGAGGATGCGAAGAGATGACTGGATGAGGGATGAAAACGACTGTTGAAGACAACATGGATAACGCTGTGAAGAGGAATAGTGTGCTAGTCAGGTGGGTGACACTGAAAAGAGAGGAAAATTGTGAAAAAAATGGAGGAAAAAAGAGGGAGTTAATTTAATGGTGGTGTTGGTGGACAGAAAAAAAGAATAGTCACACCTTTCACCAACAATTCTGCTGCACTTTTCACTGTGCCTGCTTCATTGCTAACTTGACAAGAATAAATCCCATCTTGCAAAGGCCCAACTGAGTGGAGCTCCAGGGTGGAAGAATATTTCTCCAGTCCAAGCGTACATGTTGGACCAGTTACGAGTTCGGAGTCATCCTTGAACCATTTCACCGTAAAAGGAGGAGTTCCTTGAAAGATGCTTCTGAAGTGTACAGTGGACTTTGGAAAAACAGCCTGGGGCTCTGGCTCAGCTACAAAGCTTGGTGGCACTAAAACCCACAGAGAAACAAGATTAAGATGCATGACCTGCTGCCATCAGTTGAGCTGAACTTAAAAATAAACAAATGACAGTTAACCTAAGAAGTCTAACCTTTGGCTGTAAGAACTCCACTGCACATACAGCTGCCTGCTTTGTTGGTTACTTTACAGGAATACTCTCCTGTATCCCCACTTTCAGCCAGTTTCAGCTCCAGTGATACAGTGTTATCAACGTGTGAAAGTTTGTGTTTGGAGCTCGTGGTAATCTTTCGGCTTCCTTTGGTCCACTCGACTGACATTGGAAGCGAACCAGCGACTTTACACTCCATCGTAACCACTGAACCCCAAATCTCCTGAACATTCATTAATTTCTTAATAAAAGTAGGAGGAATTACTTCTTCTGTATGAAAGAAAAACATCAATGTATAGGTTTAGAGTGCAAGTGGCTCATGCGCTTTAAAGTTTTTATATACTTGTTGAGTTGAAGAGTATCTTACAAACCTAAGACAACCAACGTGACTTTACAACTGCATGTTCCAACAGAGTTTGTAGCCTCGAACAGGTATTCTCCTCCATCTTGCAGCTGAGAGGACTGAATCTTAAAACTGCTGATGTTGTTCTCATAGCAGAACTGATACTTTCTGCTGGAGAAGAGCTCTTGGCCATCTTTGATCCATTTTACACTGATCTCAGGAGCTCCAGCTACCCTGCACTCCAGCCTAACTGGATCTCCGAGAGTCACTTCTACTAGCTCTGGCTTCTCTTGAATATAAGGTGGCTCTATATAATACCAAGACAAAGATGTTGAGTGTTGGTTAGCAGCATAGAAGCGTCTAAAACGTTAAGCTCAAGAATAGTTGTGCACTAAGCAAAGATCTACCTTGCACCATGAGGGTTGCAAAGCACTTGTCCTTTCCTGCTTCATTTACAACCTGGCAAGTGTACTTCCCGCTGTGACATGCCTCACAGGCAGGAATCCTGAGCGTGGCCACGTTGTTCTCAAAAGTCCTTTCAATCTCTGGATCCTCCAAGATCCAGTTCTCATCTTTTTGCCATTGCACAGACAGAGTGGGAGAACCTTCCACAGCACACTGAAAGACTGCAACATCTCCCAGAACAGTGGAGACATTCTCTGTCTTCTTAACAAATACCGGTGGGTCTAATGTGAAAAGATGTAATTGTAATACCAGAAAGTGCACATTGCTGTATGCCTGATATATTAAAGCATTAAAGCATTGGCAGTAAACAAACCTTTGATGGATAAAGCTGCAAAGCCAGCGCAGCTTCCGATCTCATTGGCTATCGTGCAGTGATAAGAACCAACATCTTTGGATTCGCAATCTTGGATTTTCAAGCTCATGACAGTTTGACTATCAGTAATAATGTATTTTTGGGTAGATGTGATTCGTGTATGATCTTTGTACCAAGTGACCTTAAATGGAGCAGTCCCTGCTACTTTGCATGCAAACAGTGCCATGGAACCCTTAACAACCTCAAGAGGCATCAGCTCTTCGACAAATGAAGGAGGATCTGAAATAAGAAAGCAAGTGAAACTAAACCAAATAACTAACGTGATTGTAAGATAATTAATACTCTAACTTGATCTTGGCATTTAACTGAATGCTGAGAGAATGCAACAAAACAACAAACACTAACCTTTCACTTCTAGCTCGATCATACAACTCTCACTGCCTGCTTCATTACAGGCTTCACAAAAGTATTTCCCACTGTCATTTTTACCAGCACAAGATATCTGTAAGCAGGCTAAGGAGTCAACAATTGACATCTTGTGCTTGACACTCTGATGAATCTCGGCCCCATCTCTGAACCAGCGCACAGAGACTTCTGGAGTACCGACAACCTTGCACTCAAACACCTTGCTATCTCCTACTTTCACTACAGACACACCCTCAGGTTTCTCAAGGAAAAGAGGGGGTTCTGAAAAAAATGTAGATAGTTAGATGTTAGTTAAATACAGTGAGCAACAGTGTTAAGAAAACTGAGAAAGGTGAAAGATAAATAACCTTTGACAAAGAGTGTTGTCTGGCATGAAGTGGACCCCACATCATTCTGTATTTCACAGACATAGTCTCCAGAGTCGGAGGCTTTGGCAAAGAAGAGCTCCAGTGAACTAGAGGTGTTGTCTTTGATCACATAACAGTCAGAGCTAGATACAATCTCCTTGTTGTTTTTAAACCACTTTATAGTCAGTGGTGGCGAGCCAGAGACAAGCACATTAAACTGGACCTTTGACCCAGGCAACACATTCATGGATTCGGGCTTTTCAAGAACACATGGTGGTTCTGTTGGCAAAAAAAAATCCATCATATCAGTCATATACTAATTACAAAATTGATACTGTAATTAAACACGAATGCAGTACAATACTAAAAATGTGAACTGTGCCCAAACCTTTGACAAACAAGACGCCAGAACACTGGACGGTGCCAGCCTTGTTTTTAGCAATGCAGGTATAGCTGCCACTGTCTTTACTATCAAGACGAGAGATTTCCAGGAAAGCAACGTTTTCAAAGAATGTGCTTTTGTGTTTCTCATCAGCCTGGATCTCTTTTTCATCTTTGTACCAGTGTATTGTTATAGGCAAAGAGCCAGACACAAGACACTCCAAATGGGCAAATGATCCCTTGATGCCCTCCAACTGCTTCAATTTTCTTGTGAAAGACGGTTTAATAATCTGATCTATTGCACATAAAATGCAAAAACAGCACATAGTAAGTTGACTGTATGAGTAAAAAACAGAAATTAAAAAAGAGGGTAAAGTTTTGGGATGAACTGACCTAGGACTGTAACTGCTGCTTCACAAGAACTGTGGCCAGCACCATTTGAAACATCAAAGGTGTATTCACCACCATCACATTTCTCTGTTCTAAGTATTTTAAGAACAGAGCTGGTGTCTGTGCTCTGTACTTTATATCTCTGGCCTGATTTCAGCTCCTTGCCATCCTTCAACCATCTGGCCTTCAGGGGTTTGGTGCCTGAGAATCTGCATTCAAGAGTAGCTGGATCGCCCTGGGTTACACTTACAGACTTTGCCTGCTCTGAGATATTCGCTGGTTCTGGGATAACAAGTTACACAAAACTGAATAAGCAATTATACGCTGTTAATACAACAGGTACAGCAACATGCTTAACACATCAAAAAGCAGCTGGTGTTAGATGGAAAAAGGCCACAGATGTCCAACAAACCTGTGACTGTGAGTACAGCAACACATCTCTGAGTCCCGGCTTCATTCTGTGCCTGACAGATATATTTCCCACCGTGTGAGAGCTGAGCATTTTTCAAATTCAACACAGAAGCTTTGGTTTCATAGGTCATCTTAATGTGCTCATCTTCTGTGAGCTCTCGATCATCTTTGATCCAGGAGATAGTCATGGGCAGTGATCCAGACAACATACACTTCATAGAGACCTCAGAGCCCACCAGGGAGGTCATATCCTCTAGTCTCTGAACAAATGAAGGTGGCTCTGATGGGAGAAGACCACACAGATCAGACTGCAGGCACAGGCATTTGTGATCTTGAGAGCAGTTCTATTTGGCCCAGATCTGATCTTCTGTGCATGGCAGAAGTGGGACCAAGCCATTGTTTTGCAAGTCACAAGTCGGGACATTCAGGTTTCAAGTCAAGACAGGCAAGTCCTAAGGTTTCAAGTCCTAAAGGTTTCAGTCCTTAATCATAATGAGCTCTTTACCAATCCCAATTTAATCATTTACTTTACCTCTGCTTGCTCTGTATATGGACATCATTGTACACAATCCATTAGCACATCCCATTTCAAATTACTAGCCTGTCTCGCCCGTTTATCAATTTGGGAATAAAAAAGGTCCTGAGTGTTGAATTATCTGATCAGATTGAGGCTGTGGATCAGTGTGGATCTGGGATATGAAGAGCTAATCTGTCATAAAGTCTTCCTTTTACCACTAGGGGACCTGCAGGCATAGGTTAACTGCATAATTTTTAATCTTTGGCTTTGGGGAAGGTTGGCTTTCAAGTCTTTCCAAGTCAAAAGGCTCAAGTCCAAGCAAAGTCACAAGTCACTGGCAATAAAGTCAGTCAAAAGTCTTTATAGATTTTGTCAAGTCCTGTCCGAAGTCATCAAATTTTTGACTTGAGTACAAGTCATGTAACTCAAATCAACACCTATGATAGATGGACTAAATAGGATCAACACATTTGCAGTATTTCCTCTTTCAACTGACCTTTCAGTGATACATCACAGCAACAAGACGTCTCTCCCACATCATTTGCTACAGTGCACTGGTACTTCCCGGCATCTCCAGCCTCGCACTTTGAGATCTGAAGGGTTATGGTGCCGTTCTCAACACCAATCTTATGCCTTTTGTCATTTCTGATGAGTTTATCATTGTGGTAGCAGGTTATTTCAAAAGGAGCAGTGCCTGAAACACTTCCTTCCAAGATAATTTCAGATCCCTTTACAAGCCGAGTGGATTCAAAAGGCCTCACAAATGTTGGAGGCTCTATAAGAAAGAGATAATATTGTTACATGCAGGTGGTGAGTCTTAGCTTGAAAAAATCTGACTCTGAACACTGTACCGACCTTTTACTGTCACTGTGCTGCTGCAGCGGTCGCTACCGGCCTCACTGGAAGCCACGCAAACGTAATCTCCACTATCTTCTACGCTGCAGTTCACAACCTCCAGAGAGGCTACTGAGTTGTCAAAAGATATTGCGTGCCTGTTATCTGAACTGATTTCTGAGCCATTCTTAAACCATGTGATGCTAATCACAGGGCTGCCTTGCACCTTGCCGGACAACTTCAGAGGCTGTCCATTTTTCACCAGTTGTGAAGGCTCAAGCTTCATTGTAAATGTTGGTGGTTCTGTAAATTAACAGTAACAATTAGAGCAAAAGTCAATAAGTTCAAAAACTAGTGCAACTTATCATTTTCAAAGAGGGAAACAGCACCTTTTACAAAGAGGACCGCAGTGCAGTCCACCTTCCCAGCATCATTGGACACCTGGCATGTGTATTTAGCAGAATCAGAGGGTTTCACAGAGTGAAGCTCCAAGGAGCTTGCGGAGGGATCTTTCTTTATGAAACATTTTCCTCCAGTGAAAAGTTCTTTTTCCTCTCTGAACCACTTAACGGTCAGAGGCGCTGTTCCAGTGAAGGCTGATTTGAAGATAACGTTTGATCCTGCCGAGATATCCTGGGATTCAGGTTTCATTGTGAAGACTGGTGTTTCTATAGTCATTTGGGAAGAGAAATGGCATTTATGTATTTAAAGAGATGGCTGTTTTCAATAAATCTGATTATTTTTAGGTGCCAGTTCCAACATTGAAGTTATTTTAATGTCAACTGCAAAGAAATTCAAGTCTTCTGACCTTTAACACACAAAGTACCACTGCTCTCTTTGTATCCGGCGTCATTAGTTGCTCGGCATGTGTAAGTTCCACCATCACTTTGCTCCAGGCTGAATATCATCAATGAGGCTGTGCTCTCACTGAAGTCAAGCTTATATTTGTCATCACTTTGGATTTCTTTATCATCTTTATACCATGAAACAGCCATTGGCTGGGATCCAGATACTCTGCATTCCATGGTAACATTACTACCGATATTTCCATCAACTTTCTTTAGAGCTTTGGTGAAGGATGGTGGGACTGCTTGATCTGCATAAACAAATAACGATCATATAATTGTCATAAACACACTGTTCTGAGGCTTAGAAATATTTCAGTTATTGTCAAATATGTACTGTCATCCAACTAAGACTGAAGAACTAACCTAAAACAGTGACCGAGCATGTGCACTCGTCCTTTCCAACTTTATTGGACACCTCCATCTTGTACTCAGAAGTGTCTCCTTTCTCTGCTGTAAGAATCTTTAAGGTGGCGGTATTCTCCTTAAGAGTCATTTTGTATTTACGGCCACTCATCATCTCCTTCCCGTCTTTAAACCATTTCACTTTGAGCTCTGGGCTTCCGGCAATTGTGCACTCCAAAGTGGCTGTATCTCCTGCAGTCACGCTGATGGATGCTGCTTTGTCTAAGATTCTAGCAGGTTCTAAAATATGATGTCATTTTACATTTTAAAAATCAGCACGGTCAAGAACAACAAAATTATTTGTATGAAAGTAGAAATTTACAAATAGAAAAATGTTCTAACCTTGAATTGTTAAAATAGCTTCACATTTTTGATGTCCTGCCTCATTTTCAGCCAGGCAAGTATACTTGCCACCATGTCTTATCTCAACAGATGAGAACGCAAGGCTAGCAACATTGTTCTCAAATGCCATTTTCACCTTTGGATCATCGTCTCTTAGTATCTCAGAGTCCTTCAGCCATTTAACAGTGATAGGAGCTGAGCCTTTAATGGTTCCCTGTAGTTTCACTGTATTTCCCAACACCGCTGTAGCACTCTCAACCCTCTTTGAGAATAGTGGTGCCTCTGAAAGAATATCAGTAAGAATAACAACAATGACCATTATATTCACAATTAACCAGTAATTATGTCCTATTGCTACTAAACTATATTTTTATGTTTTTCTTTTGGTTTTTTTAGTACTAACCTTTCTGTTTAGCCACCGACTTTGATGATACTGAGCCAACCTCATTTGATACGACACATTCATATTCGCCAACGTCAGTGCTTTCAAACGAGACAATCTCCAAAGAGGTCATGGCACCCTGAGAAACTATTCTGTGCTTCTTATCAGAGGACAGGCGTTTCTTGTCCTTTTTCCAGGCAACTTCAAATGGTGCAGAGCCCGAAAGCTCACATTCAAATATGGCTACAGATCCTCTCACTGCCTCTACAGAGTGTAACTCCTTTCTGAAAGAGGGTGGTTCTACGAGGGAACAAACAGTCTGATTAGAGCATTTCTTATTCCTGCTAAAAAGGTACAACCTTGACTCTGTGTACGAGCTACCTAACTCTACACACCTTTGACTGCAACTTTAGTGCTGCAACTTTCACAGCCAGATTCATTCAGAACCTCACAGGTGTAGTTTCCACTATCACCCAACATCACGTCCTTTATCTCCAGAGTGGCAAGATCATCCTTCAGACTGATGCTGTATCTGCCTCCAGAAGACAACTCGCCTTCATTCAAGAACCAGGTGGTGTGAAGTTCAGGAGATCCTTTGATTGTGCACTGCAGCCGTACAGTACTGCCTTGTTTCCAAACCATGGTGGGCTCCAGCCTTTTTACAAAGCCTGGTGCCTCTGGAGAGTTGTATTATCACAAAGATCCAACATCATTTCAAGATGTTAGTGGCATTTAAAATAACAACCCAGCATTAAGAAACATTAAGAAAATCAAGACGTTTTTAGTTTGATACCTTCACAATAAAAAATAATGTCAATTTTCAGTACTGCTGATTTGCAAAAGGTTTCAAATGCTGCAGTATCCATGAAAATTAACTAGCCGGATCTTACCTTGCACCCTCACTGAAGTGGAGCAAGTTGCGCTTCCAGCCTCATTTGTCACAGTACAGACATAATGACCACAATCTTTCAGTGTGGTCTTTAGGATATCAAGAGTTACCATCTTATCCTCAAAAGATAGTTTACAATCTGGAGACTGGTGAACCCTTCTACCATCTCTGGTCCAGACAATGGTTACTCCAGTGTCCTCATCCACCTCACACTCCAGGTGCAGAGGAGTTCCGACCACAGCAGAGACTGAACCAAGGGGCTTTACAAAGCTGGGCTTGTCGATAACTCTCAGCTCCATGCTGCACACAGCTGTCCCAGCGTTATTAGATGCCTCACACACATAAACCCCTTGGTCACTTGATTCAAGCTGTGTTATCTCAAGAATGTGCTTATTCTTTTCAGAATATGTTTGGTAGTGTGTGGGCACATTAGGTAAGGCTCGGGTATCTTTAAGCCACACAACATTCAGTGGAGTCGATCCTGTTAACACACACTGTATCATGGCCTTCTTTCCAACATATACCGTTTGAGGGTCAGGTTTAGTTATAAAGGCAGGAGGGAACAGGTCTATGAGGGTTAAAAGGAGGAAAAAAAACATTAGTAGTTAAATAGTAAATTAGTATATACATATATATATATATATATATATATATATATATATATATATGTGCCATAAAGCCAAAACTACCATCAGTAAAGATCATATTTCAGATCAAGTTCAAGTTTAACTATGCTATTACGTTAACAAATTGCAAACTATCTTGTGCTGCTGTCTATCAAAGAAGATCAACAAGAAACAACACATGATCTCTAATTACTCTTCCTCTGGTTTCAAATCCTTTTCCAGCCAGCAAAGGTGGAACACAGTAAACCTTGTGGAAAGAAAGAGGTCAATCGCAGCTCCGGCCTCAGGCCCTCATTCGTTCAATCCAAAAACATCCCCAAAGCCAACCAGCAAAGCAAAAGAAGGAAAACATGCGTCGCTCTTACCGGTCACACTGAGACATGCGGAGCAGCTGTCATCTCCATGCTGATTGGAGGCTTTGCAGGTGAATTCGCCACTGTCGTCCTTGGTTGGGCTCAGGACCTCCAGAGAGGACGTGTGGTAGCGGCTGATAATCCTGTACTTATTGCCATCTTTGATCTGGTTTCCATCCTTGAACCACTTGAAGTTCACATTTGGTGCCTCCTCCGTTTCACATTCAAACTTGGCACTTTGGCCAACATTGATCTCCACAGGCACAATTTTGTGCCGGAACACAGGTTTCACTGGGTTTTGGAAGGAGAGGGGAAAAAGAAAAAAAAGTGAATACATGGGAATAGTTGGTACAGAATCCAAAGGAATGTTTCAACCTAAAGTGGTTAACTCGTGAAATGGTGAACCTGGGATGGAAGGTGACAAACACAAGTTATCCTGGAGTGACTGTGGAGGAGGAAAATGGAATAAGATTTAGCTGAAAATGTGTGGATGAGCAGGGAGACTGTGATGAAGAGAGAAAACATGCAAAGGGACAATGCATCAGGACTCAGTGAGATGGACCAGAGAGTGATGGATGTTGAAAGATATGTCAGAAAAGACTCCTTGAAAAAAAATGTGGGATATGGGAATGATATTTGAGGAGATCCTATTGTTAAGAGGAATAGATGAGCTGAGAGGAAAATGAGGATGTCTCTGCTGTCTGATGGAAACCTCATATATCTAAAGTAGTCGGTTTCAGGAATTCAATTTAGACAATAGTTTTTTAAAATGATTTTGTGAGCACTAAGCTGACAAAAAGTATTCAAAACAACCCTGTAAAAGAGTTACTGTATGAGGTTTACAGACAACAGAAGTGAAGATTCAATAATGTATTAAGTTAGTTGATGGTTATATCAAAAGTATTCCCCATCATCCAACCTCTTGAGACCACAGTGAGCCTGGAAGTTGTTGTGGTCTTGCCGGCTTCATTCTCAGCCTCACAGACATATTCCCCTTGATGCTTCTCCTTGACAACTTTGTTGATAACTAGTGTATATGTGTCATGGTCTTTGGAACACTTGAAGTCTTTGCCAGATTTCACCAATTGTCCATTGAAAAACCAGTTAACCTTGGTCACATACTTAATGGTGGCGCTAAATGTAGCCTTACCATTTTCCTCAGCACAAACATTCTCAAGAGGATCAACAACAATGGGATAATCTACCAGGCTGTCTGAGGACTCACTGATCATGATGGCCTCAGAAAGATATTCTTCTCTAGTTTCTCTGCAAAGGGAAATGTCTACATGTTGTTCGACAGGGACCTGGCCAATGGGCACTGTGGCAGTTACATCAGCAGCGCCTGAATCCCTGCCTTGGCTCCTGACCATCAAAGACCTGATCTCCTGCCTGCTGACATGCATGGACTCATGGATCTCGGACTGACTCTGAACAGTCACACTCTGGAAGGATGGCCCGACTTCAGTTTTGATGGCAGCGGACTGGGAAATAGCAGGAGGAAAACCCACTGTGCTTTCTGCTACCATCAATGTGTCCACCACAGGCGACAGCACTTCTCTGGAAGGTGTGGAACTGACCTGTGCTTTCTGGGGCCGGTCAATCAGCATGGTGCTGGGCTGCTCTGAGGTAAGGCTTTGCTGCTCCTGGTAAACTATGGAATGGAAAGCTGCCTGGAGCTCAGTCCTGAGGTCAGCTGTCTGCGGGTATTCACCCTCAAAAGCCAGTGTGATTTCCATGGGTGCGCCTGTTGTTATGATAAGATACGTAAACACGGCATGTTTGGGCTCTCTCTGAACCTTGACCTCTTGTATCTCTGCGACTTCTAGCCTCCCTACAACATCAGCCAGCAACAGCGGCTGGTCACGGGCCACGGCAGACTGAAGGGCGTCCCTGAGCTGACATCTTATATTAACACTGGATGGTTTGGGGATCTGAATAACAAAAATTAGCTCCTTAGGCAAAGTCTGGCTATCTTGAGACTCATGGGCAAACATAGCTTCTCTAGGCTGAGTCTTGACACTGGCAGCAGAGCTTTCAGATTTATGTATCTCGCATGACTGCTCTCCAAGGATGACCTGTTTTTCTTCAAGCAGCACCGACTGCCGGACTGACTGGCCCTCCTGGATCTGGACTGCAAAGTCCTGCTCAGCAGCCTCTAAGACAGTACAGCTTTCAGTGGCAACAGCCTTCTCCTCTATGAAAACTGGCTTTTTTGGGATCTTGGGCTCAATTTTGATCTCAGGTTTGAATTTCTCATCAGCTTTTAGGCTGCTGGTGTGACCCTCCTCTAGTGTCTGAGTGTCTGTCACATTCAGTGAGTGCATGATGTTCCGGTGCTCCTCCTTCTGCACTAAAGCTCGCTGCTGCTTGACATCACTGGTGAAAGGCGTCTCCTTTGGGAGAGGCATGGTCTCGGAGGAGAGGTGCAGGATGCTCTGAGGTCTGGGCTCTGTTTGGAGCTGTGACTGAACTCCAGTCACGGATACGTTGAGCTCTTTGTGATAATCTGCCGTGAGCTCCCGCCTCTCCTCTGTGGTGGCTGTGTGCTTCCTGGCCTTCTCCTGCTTCTGTGCTGCCACCTGCTGGTTGGGTTTCGTGATAGTAAATATGTCTTCCTTAGGCAAAACTGATAATGGATGAACCGACTGAAGATACAGTGTTGGCATTGCCTCTTTCTTTGGCTGAACAGTCATGGAGTCAGTCTTTTCTGAGAACTCTGAAGTCGCCTCGCAAACCACAGTTCTCTGCTCATCCTGACTTACTGAGTGTAACAAAGTAGGACTTTTCCTTACCTCTGCCTGCTCTGCTGAAGGCTTTTCACTGCTGAATCGGCCCTCAGACTGCAAAGTACCCTGATCACTGATGACCTGCAGATGCATGAGTCTTTCTCCCTCTCGCTGAGATTGCAGAGACATGGCTGATTCTATACCAGGTACCAGTCCTGAGTGTTCAGCACGGAGCTCATATTTTTCCTCAGTGCTTACAGCTGACTTATAGAGTACGTCTTTAAACGGGCTGATACTCTCCTGTGCTGGCCTGAGTATTTCCAAATCCTTCTCTTTTGCTAAAATCATTCTAGCTTCACTGACAGGTGCTACGACCGGTTTAGGCTGCTCTTTTTCTATTGGTGGCTTGGTGGCTGCGTCTAAAGCCGGCAGAGGCTCAGAATGTTGCTCTGTGATTTGAAGTTGCCCTGTTGACTGAGCTGAGTAGAGAATCTTAACCCCTTCTGTGACTCTGTAACTCCTCTCTTCCTCTGGCTTGTGAGTGACACCCGATGTCTCTTTGAGGATGGGTAGAGCGGACTCAACTTGGTGACTGCTAACAAGCTGCCTGGGTTCAGTAGAGGTCTTAACCTGCTCTGGTTTCCTGTCAGTCAGGGCCTCTGCTTTCACGGTGGCAAGTGGTAGAACCTCTTCAGATATGGCTGACATGAGCTTGGACGGCTGCTCTTTAGCAAACCCTAGCTCTACTACCTCAGGGCTAAGGATCCGTTCGGAGTGCTGCTCCATGATCTTCTGGCTCTCCTGGACAGAAGATGTAAAAGCTGCCATGTGAAGCTGTTTTGCAGGAACAGCTGAAACCTGTGGTGGATGTGTGGGAACCACAGACACCCTCTCCTCTATCTCATGAGACAGCAGCACCGCTGCCTGGTGGGTGACCTGCTCTCGATGAAGGGTTGCAGCTGAGATATCTAGTTCTCTAAGGGTGCACACCTGCTCACTGGGAATAATCTGCCTGTCTTCAGTGCCAATGGTGTAAACCATCTGATCGGATCTGGCTCTTTCTTGCTCTGTGAAGCTGAGCTGATATAAGTGCGATTCTGTGGCTTGTTCAGTCATAGATATTTTCAAACCTTTCGCTTTCTGAACTAACAAATGGTCTTCATGATGGTGAGATACAGACACCGCCTCCCTGGAAACAGCCAGTTCGGCAGTGCACGTCGCTTCCCCAAACTGATTAGAGGCTTTGCAAGTGTAGATTCCACTGTCTCCCTGCTTGATGCTCCTAAAGTTGATGAAGCCTGATCCATCTGTGTTATGCACTATGATATTATCCCTGCTAGGTTGAATGTGGAAGCTCCCTTTGAGCCACTGAACCTCTGGGAGAGGCTCTCCTGTCACAGCATACCTGAAGAATGCCTGGCCTCCCTCAGAGGACTGAACAGACTCTATAGTTTTAGTGAATTCAGGAGGTTTGCCGGTTGTTACAAACTTTCTTCCATCGTGCTGTTTGTCCCTCTTTGGCTCCTTAACATGAACGTTCAGATAAGAAGTGCATGTCGACTGGCCGTACCTGTTGCTAACAGTGCAAGAGTATTCTCCTTCAAATGCCCTCTGCACTTTGTTAATGACCAGGCTATACTCATCTCTCTCCTGAATAATTGTGTACACAGATGAACTTGTTATTGTTTGGCCATTGTGGAACCACTGAACCGTAGGTTTAGGAAAGCCTGACACTGTGACCGTAAACCTAGCCGTCTCCCCGACAGTCACAGCTGCCGGGGAGAGTTGAGTCAGGAAAACTGGCTTTTCTTTTTTCTTCTCTAAAGTGCTAGAGTAACGTTTGGACTCTGGCTTGAGTTCAAGTGTTCTGGTTTTGTCTGGTAACTTTAGGCCAGTGTAGTACGATTCCTGGGTTTCCTCTTCCACCACAATGGTTGAGCTAGAGAAAGCTAAGTGGAATAATGACAGTTCAAGGTAAGGTGATAAATACTACAACCACAATATAACTGGCACTGAAAACAGAATGATTGTTGCATTTATAGCAACAGTTATTCATGACTGTAACAAAAATTCAAAATAACATCTGAAACATAAATATTAAATAAATTATACAAAAATGCATAGATCAACTATAATCATGGGATCTAACATGCACATCTTACCCAATACAACCTGAAAATTGAGGATATATAGTCATGAAAACAACATAGCCCTATCCATGCTACTTCGAAAACATAAACACAAGTTGACAACAGACAATTAAAAAATTGTTCAGCACAATTAAAGCCATTCCTGCTAGAAAAAAAGAAAAGAAAAAACAGAGTCTCCGAGGTCAGATATTTGGGAACAGTATTTACCTTTCACTTCCTCTGTGACATGAGGCACAGCTTCCTCCTCCACTGCAGTTACTGTAAAAACACAAATGTTTTTCCATTAATAACACTCCCTAAACTGTACATATCGTTTATATGGTGCAAGACTGTTAGAGTCAGTGACAGGTCGTGCATCCATATGTTGATTGTATCCATTGATTTTTTATTTTTTTTTTTTTTTCAATTGACATTTTTGCATGCTTCCGTCTGGTTGTTTATTTGCAGCGTTTCTGCCTTTTGGAAAATGCTCAGTGCTATGAGTGACTCTCTCTCTCTCTTTCTTTGATGGTTTAGTCAGTAAGGCAGGACTCAGAGGTCAGTGACCTGATCTAAATAAACTGGTTAAACCTCCTCACAAGTTGTGTGACGCTGTGTGCCTCCGCTGGCGGTGTAGGTGGAAGCAGTGTGAATGAAGGGGTTGTCATGAGCGACAGGCTGAGCTAGCGGAAGGACCAAAAGCATGCAAATGCCAACCTTTCATCACCGTGACGCGCTCAGCATCTCCAGCTGAGCTGACATTTTTGCAAGCGTATGTGCCCCCTTGTCCAGGCCCCACATTTTTAACATTTAGACAGCACAGGGGGCCGTCGTGTTTCAGAGAGTAAGACACAGAATCCTCAACATTCAACCAGTTGTGTAGCCAAACAACAAACGGAGTGGGGACCCCCTTCATTTCGCAATACAGGGAGATGTTGTCTCTGTTTTTGGCCAGTAGCTCAGGGGGCAGCTTGATCAGGAACTCAGGGTGGCTGGAGAAGCCTCGAACACGCTCATCATGAGGCACGAGGTCAGGGAAATAGAGGTGGCTGATCAGGCTGTAAAGTCTCTGGGAAGATGGAGGCGATGATCCCAGCTTCTCTAGCGCCTCCTGCGTGTCTTGGTCAGGGAGATCTCTAGAGGTCTCCCTGTCTGTCTGTGACACTTCATGCACAGAATCAGTAGGAATGGGGGTTTCTGCTTTGAGATATGCTTCTGTGGCTGAGTGAGAATAAAGTTAGGAGAGTAATTAGGGATCAGAGGGTATAAGACCGCTATTCTAGGTTTTAAAACACTATTTGGGATTAGTAGGATGGAGGGATGAGGTTAGCAAGGCAAGGCTGGCAACAGAGGTAGAGGATTAACTAGATTCATCTACAAAACAAGAGATTTGTTATTCTATTACATTCTAGCTGGTTACATTCTAAGAGGAAATATTAAAGAATGAAGGGTAGGCAAGAAGCAAGAGGAGCACGTGAGCACGTGGGGCGGACCAGATGGAGAGACAGACTGATTTAAAGAAAAAGAAAGTTTAACCACCTTCAACAGTGAGTTGGGCGGAGGTGCTGTTCTGGCCATGTTTGTTGGTGGCGGTGCAGCGGTACAAGCCCTGGTCTGCCAGACCAACACTCAGGATGACCAGGGACAGCAGCCCTCCGCTCTGAGAGCTCCTCACCCGCTCTGTGAGCACCAGCCTCTGGCCATTATGATCCCACACCACCCCGGTGAAGGGCTGCCCATCAAACAAGCAGCTGAACTCAGCCATGTCACCACTTCTCACGCGGACGTCGCTCATTTCCATCATCAGTTTGGGACTGGCAGAGACATTGAGGTCACTGCTGCTCTCAGAGATCATCTCCACTGAGCTTACACTCTCCATGTGAATCTCAGTCGCCCTCCATGAGGATAACGTTGTGGTTGACATAGAGGAGCTCTCAGAGAACGTCTCAGTAAACTCAACACTGTGGGCTGCCTGTCCCACCGACAGAGAGCGGAAACCCTCCGATCTCTGACTTAGCATTGTCTCAGTCCCACTGCTTGACACTCTAGCTAAGGCCTGTGTTTCTTCATCTGGGCAATAAGAAAGAGTAGAAGAATTAGGTCAACACATCAATGGTGACTGACTCCTTCAGGGTTACTTGTGTCACAGCTTGTTTGCCAGAGTGCGGTTGGGTGGAGCGTTGGAAGGCGGATCAATCAGTCATGATCAGTGAGGGAGTAGACAGTGGCTGGTTTCCGTTGTCAATCATGCAAGCTTGACTTGGAGCCAAAAACATCTATGGATTATGTCGGTGCTTGAGTGTATAAGGAACCCGGAAAAATAGATTTTTCCAAAGTTCATTTCTTTTATGGCAAGGTGCATTCCTCTGAGAATAAAAGAGTCATTCCTCTGAAATAACAAGTCCCTAAGGTTAAGGGGCTATTCAAGTTGGAAGGAAAGACATCATGCATCGTCACATAAGAAGTTACCAGTAAGATTAACATTTGTGCTTACAAGTGAGGGAGGCAGAACACAAACAGCGTCAAACACTATCAGCTGCCTTGCGCTGATATTGTCCAGCATGCTCAGAGAAAGCATCATAAAAGTAGCTGTGCTTGTCATATCATGGTCAAATGAAATAAAATGCTTTTTTTTAAGGCTGGTTGTTTTGACACTAGCTTATCTCTGGCTTGGGCATGCCAGACACACAAGCCTGAAACCTTGCCACTTCCCCCTGCTCAACCATGCAGCCTTCTATTGGCATCATAAAAGTTGGTTTCCTGCCAATAGATGCTAATAAGGGCATGCCACTGAATTTATTTTGATGCAGCATCCTCTGAAAGCTTTGGCCCTGGAGGGAGGAGCGCTGTTCATGGGAAAATTACATTTGCTAGCACAGTTTGTATGTAGTTAAGAGCATGCTTTACACATTGTGTCTTAGTTTGACTATTTAAGCACATGCAGTGTGTATACCAACAGTGATAATGATTAAAAAAACAAAATCTCTGGCACGTGCCTGCTTCTGCCTGCAATGCTCTGTGACTTTTGGTGCAACTCACCATCAATAGTCAGAGTTGCTGCACATGAGACCTTTCCTGCCGAGTTTCTGGCAACACAAGAATATTCTCCTTCCTGGTCGGGGAGAGCTTTGGAAATCTCCAACTGGCAGGTGTCACCATAGTGAGACATCCTGTAGATGTCTGACTGTCTGATCTCTCGTTCATTAAGGTACCATGTGATCTGCAGATCTGGAGACACAGGATTCATAACCAGTCAGGATCATCTGACCCATATGTTAAGTTAAAGTTTGGTTATCTAATAAATATTTTGTATAAAACTGGTTAACAGAAAAACTCTGTTGTATGTATGAATTTGGCATCCTTGCTGGCGTGCTGTGATTTTTTACCGGCCGCCTTGCGGGCACCTTTAACATATTCCTTGCTTGACATTTTTTTTTAAAACAGCAACAACAAAAGTGAAGAATAGTCGCTACCTTCCCCAGAAACCTTGCACTGGAACTTAGCAGGCTGTCCCTCCGTGACCAGCAGGTCCCGGATGGGAGTGATGACGGCGGGAGCAGAAACAGGAGACGCAGCCACGGGTGAAACTACCTCGGGAACTGGGAAGGAGGGAACACGACACAGGGATTAATAGCAGGTACAGTTACAGCAGACATTGCATATGAACAAACTCCGGTAAAATAGTACTTGGAGAACTTTGAAAAAAAAAAAAAAAAACATGAGACGTGTTTAATTTATTGATTTTTCATGTAAATTATGTATGTATTTTAGATACTGATTAACTGAATGAAGCATAAACTCAGTCACTACATATTTTGAAGATGATCTGAGCCAGATTTATATATATTTTTTAAAAATTGAATGCACATAATGTGCTAAATTTTGATCACTATCGTGCTGTCAGCTTTTTCTTTAAATTGTGGACACATTTTCGACAGGCGCGTAGCCAGGGGGTTGCTTGCAGTTGCTATAGCAACACCAAAATGTGGCCCAGCAACCGCAAAGCAACCCCAAGGCTGAAAACTAAAATGCAAGGTTTTTTTTAGTAGTGTTATTTAGTAGTGCACGACGTGCAGCGAAGTAAAATCACTGTAACTCACTGTTTCCCGGGGCTTATTGCTTAAAAACCTCATCACTGAAAATATTACTCCGCCCAGCAATATTATTGCCTGAATCTGTGCGATTTCCATGGCAACACGAAACGTTTCACTGAAACCCGCATCAAAAGCCGCTGTCAACTTTGTTAGTCTGCATAATGGACCGTTTTGTTGTCAATTTTGATTTATTTGGCGACCTAAGTTTGGATAAACGGCTGAACGAGGAAGACAAGACAAAAGAGAAAAAGAAGAGAATACGTGAGAGTAACTAGTGGAGAACTGGATCAGCTGGAGATGTCAGGAAATGAAGCCGGTGCGGCCCGGTCAACTTCTTAGACCATCAAATGTCGACAAGACTACCTGACAAACACCGGGCAAACAGCTGATTTCTCAGCTGTAAGTAAAGAAGAGCTAAACCAGATCCTCCGTGAATTTTATGGAGCTTTAATTTCTATAATAGAGAATGAAATGCGGAGTCAGCACCACGGACAGTACCTGTACGATTTTCCATGGAGATGTATATAACTATATAACTTTGTTCTTGTTATTAATGTGTTAATGTTATCAGTTATTAATTAGCCTATTAATCGTTATTAATTTGTTTATTCGTTATGAGTTGCCTAGGCCATTGATTTAATTAATTTGTCAATTTGTTTGCATCTGTACATTGAAATGAACATTTAATAAATCAACACATCTGTGAAAACTGTCGTCTTTATTTCAGAGGTAAATTGATAACAGCCTGAAAAGGTGATTAGCAAAAGCCCCCGAAAGGTATGGGTTGAAATTATATAACTCTGTTCAGCCTTAACGTTACTGCTTAGGCTACTGTTACTTTTGCTGCTTAGCCACATTAATCGGAGCTGACGTTAAATTGGAGTGACACACCCCCAGCTGAAATAAAACATCTGCTGGTGAGTTTAAGAAAAGACAGATGTTTGTTGTGGCGCCGACACTGGAAAGCAGTAGCCTATATTTAAATATATCATTATATAAGTTGGTTGTAGATAAAGATCAGCTGTGCTGCTGAGTCGCTGTCACGGCAACGGTTTAGATTAAAAATGACGGAGAAGTCGGCAGAAGTATAACTATCAGTCCAAGGACTAGTTAACGTCAGATCTCATGTTTTCCGCTGAAACGGAGAGAATACTAGCAAAAACCTTTGATATTTTGAGAGCGAAATGCCCGCAGTATGAATACATTATGATTATACATTTTATTTTGTTGGTAATAGTTGTATAATCGCATTATTACACTCGAGGGTGTGCTTGACCGTCATTATTGTCACTTTAGTGATGCTGCCAGGAACGAGGCGCTTGCGTAATGACGGTCAAGCTGTTCATCTGAGCAGTCATTTTTAGTCTATTCAGTGGTACCAGTGAATGTAGGTTTGTACCATAGCAACATGAATGGCGTGGCACCTAGTCATAGTTTTATAGTTTATACATTTTTTTGGGCTTTTCTATGTCCAGCTGGTGCAACCGGCCTCAGGGCTTCATACTGATTTGCGTATGTATTAAAAGATATTTACTTGGTGTTGTATTTGTACCTTCCACAGTGAGATCGGCTGAACTCGTCGCCTCTCCAAAGTCGTTCTTGGCCTCGCAGTTGTAGACAGCAGCGTCCTCCGGGAAGACCTCGATCAGCAGCAGTGTGTGCTCATCTCCATCGTGGAGGAACTTGCACTTGAAGCCGGGAGAGAGAGCCTGGGAGTTCTTGTACCAGAAGACCTGAGGCTGAGGAACACCGGTCACCTGCACAGAGAAGCGAGCCGGTTTCCCAGCCTCTACGGACTGGGGCTCCATGTGGCGGATGATCTGAGGAGGCTCCGGGACTGGATGGGGCAGAGGAGGAAGATACGACATGAAGGGAAAAGACAAAGATCAGAATCCCACCTTCCAAAATGTAATCCTCTGTGTGTTACCTGTGCTTGCATTCGTCAAAAGAAAAATCATTAAATCTTACTTATTAGTTCTAGTCATTATTAAGAATGGGGTGGATGAGGAGGAGACATAAAGAGGAGGAGAGATAAAGGTCTGAAAATTTACAAGAAGTCTCATCCCACTTTCCAAAAGTTAATAGAAAAGAGAACAGGTGTAAGAGAGTAAAACCAGAAATAAAAGGTAGGACATAAAGACGACTGAAATACAAAAGGATAGACAGAGGGGTAAAACTGGACAGAATAAATAAACAAATAAACAAATTCATATTAAATTTTCATAAACCTTCACAAATATATAATAAATTATAGGTTTGTGATTTTAATGTTAGCACCAGCTTGTGCCACAGGCTGTGTTCAAACAAATATGAGACATTTTATTTGAGACTGAAATGATAATTTATTAGATTCAGTTGGTGAGAGAACAGAACCGACTCTTACTTCTGACATGGAGGTTCAGAGTGCTTCTGTTCTTGCCGGCGAGGAAGGTGTACTCGCCAGCATCGCTCCTGTAGGTCTCAGAGATGGTGAGGCGGTGGAGCTTCCTGATGGTCACGTAGTTGAACCTCTCCTCCACCGAGAACTGGATCTCCACGCCGTTCCTCATCCAGTGGCCCTCCACGTCGTCCTCACTCACCTCAAACTCAAAGGTCGCTCTCTGTTTCTCAACAACCTACGGATGGATAATAATAATTAAACGGTCACAAAGTGCTTTCTAAAGTTCAGAGGAGCAGTGACATAAAATCTCACTACAACAGAATAAAATAATTATACTGAAAAATGACGAATGTAACTCGATGCAGGAACTAATTCTGGTGCTGAGGATGCCCAGATGTATTTAAACTCTTTTTTTTAAACCATAGTTGTTTTAGTCTGGGCACTGGGAAATGCTTTCTCACTGAATATCTGTACTTCAAAATAACTTCTTTGGCAAAGTGGACCTACATTCCTGCAATCCACTCAGAACCAACCCAGTGTCCCACTTTTGGACCGCAAACCACCAGTTGAGAACTACCAAGGGAAACTGAATCCACTCACAGTGATGTCCCGGCTGGCGGGCTCCGAGATCTTAACGTCCCGTCCCTCAACTCCCAGGTGGCCCTTGGACATGCTGGCTCCAGCCACCACGGTGTATTCTCCAGCATCCGACAGGCGGACAGACGACAAGATCAGGCGGTGCACAAACTTCTCTGAGGTCATTTTATATCTGCGAGTGACAGGGAAGAAAATGAAGCGTCATGATTGAGAGAATTTGTTGATCATCGCTCTGATAATAATAAATTAAAAGCTGCATTATGAGGACAAATTAAAAGCTCCATCCCAGAGTTTCTGCATGTTCAGAGTTTTCTCTCCAGAATGTTCCTCTGATCTCCTCCCAAAGCGAGCAGTGGGATTTTAGAGCTGCCACATCATTTATCCTCCTTTTCGTCCAGCTCTTGGTTTCCATTCATTCCACTACGATATGAAAATTAACTTTAAGAGCCTTCAGACTTTCTTCACTCCAGTATTCCATCATATAAAGAATAAAGAAGAAAAGAATAAAGTCCTCCACATGAGTTTTCCTAAAAGCAGCAGCACTGTTGTGTTTTCAGGACTTTTTCAGATTGAAACGCTCCTTCCTCCTCCTCCTCCGCCAGGGAAAATAGTTCCCGGGGAAACGTTTTGCTTTCCAAAGCCAATTATCAGCTGTGTGTTGAGGACTGTGTTCGCCGCAGAAGCACAACGTTATAAGGCAGTTGCTTCAACCACAAACTCACATTTTGATTCCATGTTGTGAAATTTTTAGTTCCCCACAGGATTTGATAGATGGTTTGTTGATGTGGAAAATGTAAATGGGACCAACAGTCAGAACAACTGGTCTTTACATTACAGCTGCAGTTAATTTCCATCTGTAGTCCGCATGTAAACAGAGTTCTGAAGCTTGGAACCTGAATGGGCGTTACCTGTCGGACATCTCCAGCTCCTGTCCGTCCTTCATCCACATCACGTGGACGTTGGGCTCAGAAACTTCACATTCAAAAGTGGCCCTCTTCTTCTCAGTGATCTTCAGGTCCTTCAGGTGTTTGGTGAACTCAACCACACGGGCTGCAGAGGAGAAATGTCAGGAGAGAAATAAGTTACTGCAAGATAATTAATTAGACATTGGTTGTAACTAAAAAACAAACAAACAAACAAACAAAGAAAAACATTAGGTTGTTTAGATTTTTATCCCAGGTCTACTGTAGGAAATTAAGGTCTTCTTGACAGTCAAAGCTTCAATATTACATTTCCTCCTCATCATCATGTTTCCCCAGGGCTAATTACTGGAGCTCAAGGTGATTATGGGAACCTTTTCCTGAGCCAAACAGGTCCATATATGTTCCCAAGCAGCAAAAGGTACATATATGTACCATTTCCTCTAAATTGTAGTTATAATGCAATATATGTAGTTATATAATATGGTTATAATAAAGTAACAAGGCTGGTCTCTATAAGGTACAAACCACAAGGGGAGTAATAAGAATCTCATGTCAAGGGTACTAAAGCTGAACCTTAATGGGTCCTGCCCCAGTGACAAGCCACTGGACCCCTAAAGGTGCAATTATGTGCTTTATTTTCTGAGAGTGAAATTACCGTATGGTTACGGTAAAGCTGACCTACCCTCAACATAAAGTTTAGCCGATGTGGATGCAGAGCCAGCCATGAAGGTGTATTCAGCGCTGTCGCCAAAGTGGACGTTCCTGATGCTCAGAGTGTGAGTCAGCTGTTTGCAGCGAGCCTGGCATCTGTCAGTGGAGCGGATCTCCACGCCGTTCTTCAGCCACTTGTACGTGATGCCCTCATAGTTGACGTTCACCTCAAAGGTGACGGAGTCTTTCTCCTGAGCGTTCACGTCCTCCAGGATCGTTGAGATGAGAATGGCTGGAAACGGCACAGCAAATGTTAAATATTTCAGACTAATTTCAGTGTGAACAAGCCCTGCTAAAAACCAAAGAAAGGACCTGTTAGTGGTACAGAAATTAGAAAAAGCATTCTGTCGTCTTACATGTTAAGGTACATAAGAGTGATGTCAATGCCCAAAAATCCATTTGTTAAAGTCATAAATCTTAAGTATCCATATTTCAACGTACGGTTAACGGTGAGAGTTGCAGAGACTCTGTCGTTCCCACAGATGAAGGTGTACTCAGCAGAGTCATCCCTGCTGGTGTTCATGATTTTGAGTTGGTGCAGTTTGCCCTGAACCACGATCCTGAATTTCTCACTCATCTCGATCTCCACACCGTCCTTCAGCCAGGTCGACGGGATGTTGAAGTGAGAAACTTCGCACTCAAACGTGGCCATGTGGGTCTCTGGGACCTCCACGCTCTTCAGGGGCTTGGTGACACGCAGAGCTGCAGAAGACAAACAGAATAATTGTGTGCAAAAACGTCATTTGCAGCTCCCCCCCCCCCTCAGTCAGTTTTTTAGGTTGAATCGCTGATTAATTGTCTGGACACTTACACTCCACAGTGAGGTGAGCGCTGCACTGCAGATGGCCCACAACAAACATGTACTCTCCCTCTTTGCTGGTGTCCACGTCCTGAACAACCAGCTTGTGGTTCTTCTTCTCAGAGAGCATCCTGAAGTGCTCATTGGGCTTCAGCTCCTCGTTGTTGAAGAACCATTTAACAGGGATGTTGTCCTCTGAAATGCCCACCTCAAACGAGACGGTGGCACCCAACAATGACGTAACATCCTTTGGCTTTTTCAAGATCTTGATTGCTGTGGAGAAAAGTCATGTTGTTTAAAACCCTTCCTTACAACAGCAAACCCTAACTTTATAAAGTCTGATAGTTGGTATTGGAAAAGCTTCCGCTATTTATGACTTTTTTAGTTTTATCTTGCAGAATTTCATGGTATCAAAAAGGTTGAGAAACCTTTCTAATCCTAGTTAACACCATAATATCCTAAAATACAAATTCCACTACAGTAAACAAACAAACAAAAAAACTCAAGTCTGTCAACCTGCAAGTTGACAGACTTGTGTTTTGGAGAAACAAAGTTGGCAGCTTACTCTCCACATTTAGCCTGGCATTTGCAGACAGTTTTCCCAGTTTGAAAGAGTAAACGGACTCGTCCTGTGTGTTGCAGTTCTTGATCTTCAAGGTGTGGACCGTGCCCTCGACAGAGATCTCATATTTGTCACTGGGAATGAGTTCCACACCATTCTTGATCCACTTTGATCCCCTCACGTTCTCATGAGTCAGTTCCAGGCTGAATACGGCCTCCTGCGTCTGAACCACATTCAGGTTCTTCAGGGTCTTCTTGACCTTCACAGCTGTGGGATCAAACGGCATAATCAAACCAAGCTCATACAGGTTCTGGAGATTTGTTTTTGTTCAAGTAGACAAAACAATATCAGTTTATTTCAATAAGCAGTCACTGACACTCAGCAGTGCCATCACTTGATGCTCCACAGTATCTCATCTGACTGTCAACAAGAATTACTAAACTTCAGTCTTTATGACTGTAAACATACAAGAAAGTTAACAACAGAATCCTAATCAACCTAAGAATCATGATTACATCAAATCAGAACCCAGGAATCATGATTAAATTGAATTGTGAGATCACTGGTAATTCCCACCTCTGCTTGTTGCAGATCTTCAGAGGAGTGCCTGAGATCTTTCCCTGTTCCAAGTTGAACATTAATTCGGCTACACATTTTTTTTTAATCTGAGAAAAAAGGACTTACCCTCAACCTTCAGGGTGGCTGTTGTCTTGGAGTTGGCAACTTGAAAGGTGTACTCTCCGATGTCTGTGGCTTTGGTGATGACGATAACGAGGCGTCTGATGGCTCCGTCCACCTCACTCAGGACGTTCTCATTCAGGTCCACGGGCTGGCCGTCTTTCAGCCACTTGCCCTCGGCGGCCGGGTTGGCAACTTCACACTCCAGCTCAGCCGTCTGGGAGTCAGCCACCACCAAGTCACATAGGGGCCTCTTGATAGCGCCACCTGGTGACAGCAGACACTTCTAGTCAGTAACTTACAGGCAAAATAAAAACCACAGTCAACACCATCACCATCATATTTTTCCACTTAGCCCCGGTGCAGTCTAGCTACCCAGACAGTTTTGGATGGTTTGGTGGGATTTCCAGTCTGCCGGCACCACAGCACAACGGGGCTGGATGGATATTCGTTTGCTTAGCTTGAACTGTCAAAAGTGTACATATGAAAAAGTCAACAGCAACACCTCGACATGGACACCTCACATAATCCGCAGCCTTTGGGGACTAGGAATTTTGTTAGGAACTATCTCCTGCTGAAGACCACCAGGAAACCTATGCACCACCAACGGGGGCGGATTTGAAGTGGATAGTTTGCTGGCGTTCTTCGGCAGGAAACTGTTTCCCAAAGAGAGTTGTGGATTGTGCAGGGTATCTGTGTCATTATTTTTTAAAGAGCTGTTGCTGTTGACTTTTTTACATGTAAATTTGGTTTCTACAAAACAAAATCCGTCCAGCCCCACACAGACTGGAAACCTCGACAAAGCACACAGAAACCATCTGGATGACTGGGTTAGACTGCACTATGGGTAAGTGGGTCCTTTAAATTGTCTAATAGCATCACGATACACAAGAATCCAAGTATCATCAGGGCATTTAATGATAAAAATAAATTATCGAAGGTAGACTTGCAGAGTTTGGCTCTTACTGTTTGTGGTATTCTTAGGGCTGCTGCCCTCTTGTTAATATTTATGTAACAAAATAAAATGTAAGACAGATTACCTGATACAGTCAGTATAGCACTGCTCGTCTTTTCACCAGCTGCAAACGTGTACTCGCCCTCCTCGTCCTTCATTGCATTCATGACAGTCAGGGTGTGGCGTTTGGCCTTGGACTCCATCTTGTGCTTGGCACCAGCTTTGAGGGGCTGATTCTTAAAGGTCCAGAAGGCATCAATGCCGGGGTGAGACACCTCAACTTCAAAGGTGACATTCTCAGACTCAGAGCACACCTTGTCCTTCATTGGTGTGACAATCTGGACCGCTGTTAAAATGGACTAAGTGTTAAATCTATTCATGATTTCATTTTATTCACAAATAAACAATTAAAAACATAACTCACACAATATCCTTATGCAGAAATTATTAGAATCATATGACAAGAGCATTTAATATGTCAAACCAGTCATGGACAGAATAAATGTAGACAGGCCAATAATTACATGAGACTGATAAGATATTTTGACTTGCTTGAGCTTCACATATTCCTTGATTATCCTTAATTACACAACAACTTACTCTGTACAGAAAGTTTACAGGTGGTGTCAGCTCTGCCAACAACCAGTTTGTAGTGCCCCTCATCAGAGGCGAAGGTCCTGGCAAAGACCAGGCGCTGCTTGGCTCCCTTTGCCACCATCTGGATTCTGTCATTTGGCATCAGCAGCTTGTCATTGTGGTACCATTTCACCGAGCTAACATCCTGAGCCGAGATCTTGGCCTCCAGAACAGCCTTGGTTCCTTCAACAGCACTGATATCCTTCAGTGGGACCAGGACACCAATAGCTACAATACAAAAGGCAAACTTGTTAGTAACTTGGTCCATCAGAGAATACTAAAAATGAAAGTCTAAAAAAAAAAAAGACAATGTATGTCAAATGTGTCTTACTCTGAATAACCAGCTTTGAGGTGGTTGAGATCTGATGATCAGGAACAACAAAAGAGTACATTCCATAGTCATCCTTGTGAGTGTCTTCAATCAGCAGCTTGTGGATCTGTCTGTCAATAACAATGTGCACACGGCCTGAGGCAGAGATGGGTTGGCCGTTCTTCATCCAGCTTCCTTCAACGTTCTCCTGGGAGAACCTGATCTCCAGCTGGGCAATATCTCCCTCACAGACAGTCAGGTCGGTCAGGGGCTGCATCAGGGTCACGGGGCGCACTGAAAGATCAAGACAGAAGTATTACGCTCTGCATAAAAAATGTGAAATCATGCAACTCAACATAATAACTTTGTGCCCTCTTCAAAGATGATTTGAAGACATTGGAAGATTCATTTTGTACATCATGTACACACTTTTAATTACAGTACTTACACTTCATCTTCAGTGAGGCACTTGTCTTGAATTCACCCACTGTGAAGGTATATTTTCCCTGGTCCTCCTTTTTGACATCCTTAACAGACAGGGAATGTCTTCCACGGCGGGAAGATATGACATATTTACTGCTGGGAAAGAGCTCCTTTTCTCCAAAGTACCAGGTGCCCTCAGCGTCCTCACGAGACACAACACACTCAAATTCTCCAGAGTAGGTCTCTGGCACCTCGGTGCTCTCCAGCTGCTTCAGGATCTCCAGTGGGGCTCCTGTTGGCAGTTACATTACAAACACAGAAGGCACATCATTGGCTCCAGTTCAGTAATAAAGTCAAATATGAATCTGGCCACTGGTGTAACAGAAAACCATTCAAACTTAGTTCTCTGGTATTTTTTTTTTTTTTTTACTTGAAAGAAAGTTCTTTATGGGTTCATAGTGTTTCCAAGTTCAGAAAACAAAAAACATAAATGGAAATTCTGGAGAGCTCTGCTCACTTCCTGTTTGGAGTTCCTAGTTTTATTTTGCAGCAATGAGAGGCTGTTTATGGCCTCATGTCCATTTCTAAGATTAGGCACTACTGTTATGAGACTGTAAACAGTACAGTACATAGAGACTGGAAAGATAAAAGTGAGTGTCCAGATGATGCGTGACAAAGGTCCTGGGCCAAACTCATACCTGTTTGTAGTGTCTCACCTTTCTGACTCATGTCAATCTAATCCAAGTGACACTCTTAAACGAGAGCAGTCCTGAGCATTACAATGATTAGAATCATCAGTCTTATGTTGCTGAACTGGCCCTATGACAGAAAAAGCATACCACCGAATTTCTGCACCATCAGCACAACTCACCTTCAACATTAAGCTTGGCAGTTGTCCTGACATTCTCATCGTCTGCGACCACACAGCTGTATTCTGCATCATCCTTCAGATCAATGATCAGCACAGACAGGAAGTGAACCTTCCTGTCAGAGTGCATCCTGTATTTGTCTCCAGAGAAGATCTGTGCATTGTTCTTCAGCCATTTGACCTTGACAAAAGGCTCATTTGTCTCACACTCAAAGGTAGCCATGGTGTCCTTCTCCTTGGCATTGACCTCCTCTAGCTTCTGTGTGAATGTGATGACTTGCTTTGCTATAAAAATACACAACATCGTTAGGACTTATAATGCCAATAAAAAATTCCTTATATGATTACCTTGTCACATTATCCATAAATGTACCAACCTTGCACCAACAGGAAAGCATGGCTCGAAGTCTCTCCAGCAGTGCTCGTAGCTTTGACCATGACGCTCGCAGAATCTTCTGCTGTGACATCTCTAATCACCAGTTCACATACATGATCCTCAGGCCAGTACCAGTAAATACGATCAGACTTCTCAAGTGGAACGCCGTTCTTGAACCACTGGCACTCAGGCTCTGGTCTGCCAACCACTCTGACTCTAAACTTAACTTCATCACCCTGGGCAACTGTCTGGCTGGTAATACGCTCCAGGATCTTAGGAGCTTCCATGCTGGCTGACAGCTTGATCCTCTCTGGTTTGAGAGGTGTAGCAGTGACTTTGCGACGCTCCTCCTCCTTCTTTTTCTCAGCCTCCTCCTTCTCCTTGGCATGGTGAAGGAGATCCTCTTTTGTCTTCCTCAGCAAATCCTCATAAGAGTCGTCCCTCTTGCGAGACTTGAGCTCCACTGCAGTGATGGACTCGTAATAGCCTTCTTCAGTTCTGCGCTTGAACTTGCTCCTCAGTTCCTCTGACTCCTCCGTGGCTTTCTCATGGACAATTCTCTGGGCTTTCTTCAGCGTGACTACCTCTTTCAGCTGAGTGTCCTCTGTAGGTTTCTCAGCCTTCACAACCTCAAATGACACTTTTCCAGGTTCAGTGACAGCCTCAGCAGGCTTAGCCTCAGGAGCACGGCGAAGATGAGTTCTGAAATCCTCTTTCTGTTGGATCTCCAGCTTCACAGTGTGCTCGGCTGTGCCCAGGTTGTTGTCTGCAACCACTTTGACCTCTCCTGAATCGTAGGACTTGATGTCAACAATCTCCAAGTAATAAATACCATCATAGCGAAGTCTGTATCTCTTGCTCTTGCGAATAAGTTGTCCGTTGAGGTACCAGTTAACCTTGGGTGTTGGATAACCGGTCACTCTGCAACGGAATCGAGCAACGTCACCTTCCAGCACTCTGACTGGTTCGGGAACAAGGACAATCTCAGGTTTCATCTTCTCAGTCTCCTCCTCAGCACTGACTCCATAAGGTCCTCCCTCATGAGCCATGCGCTCCATCTCATCGATTCTGTGTGCACCCTTCCTGCCCTCAGGAAGCTGTGTTTCCTCGACCAGGCCTTTCTCGTCCTTGACAATCAGGGTGGCTGACGTTTGGTCCACCCCAAACTTATTAGTGGCTCTGCAGGTGATGACACCGCTGTCTCTAGCATAAGCAGCTTCATAGTCGAGACTGCAGTAGCCGAATTCATTGACCATACGCAACCTGTTAGCGGCTGCTAGGGGTTTGCCATCATGTAGCCACTCAACCACCATAGTTGGGTCACCAATAGGGGTCAGTCTGCACTCAAAATGAGCTGGACCAAAACGCTTCATTCTGACAGAGGTCAGCTTCTTCTTGAACTGTGGTTTCTGTTGCTTCTCCTTATCGTAAAGGTCTCCCTCCTCCCACTGCTCCTGACCATAACGGAGATGAAGGGGTTCTACCTCCGGAGGAGCAATCTCCTTGGCCTTATAGGTTCCTTTGGGAATAATGAGTTTTCTCTCTGGTTCAGGTTCAGCAAAGTCCACCTCAACATTGACTCTGCAGCGAGTGGTGTCTCGTCCAGCCTTGTTGATGGCTGTAGCTGTGTACCATGCACTGTCAGAGCCTGAGGGAGAAGGGATCTGGAATTTGGCTTCTCCTTTAGTGCCCTCAATCCTGAAATAGACATATGGAGATTCAGTTATCAGGATATTTTTCTACTTATAATACCATAATTGGCATATTTAATACAAATTATAATAAATTTATTAAAATATATAGCCAAAATAAAATACATACTTGATATGTGGGTGCTTATGTGGAGTGATAATGTCACTGTTTTTCAGCCAGACAATGTCAGGTAAAGGGTTTCCAATGGCCTTGACAGCCAACTCAACCAGAGTGCCCTGCTTCACACTAATGTTCCTCAGCTTCTCAATGAACTGTGGTCGCACCAAGGTTTCTTTAGCTGTGGATGTTTAAAAACATAATCAGTCAAGAAAACTGAAAGTCATTAAGTCATGTCCACAATCATTCCCTTCTAGAAAAAAATACAAACATTGTACACAATCTACTGAATTATCTGTAGTCTTACCATCAACAGTGAGAGTTATGGAGACAGAGGACTTCCCAGCTCTGTTCTGAGCAACAACTGTCCACTCTCCAGAGTCTTGTGGCATGGCTGGGACAATGATCAGAGACTGAGTCCCATCCTCCTTAACAACTATCTTGTGTGTGTAGTCACTAACCACTTGTTGTCCTGAGAAGAGAATCAGCACATTTTAATGGCAGAATGACCATTTTCTACAAATACAAAAACAATACAAAGTGTCATGTTAAGATCTCTGTGTGCCTTACCGTTGTGGAACCAGTATGTGTCAGGCATTGGTCTGCCAACAACCTTCAGATCAAACCTGGCAGTCTGCCCCTCAGAACATTTGCATGAGGAAGGCTTCATGACAAACACAGGCTTGTAGAGTCTCTCCAGCTGAGACTCATCTGTCTCATCAAGCCTGCGAGCAGGCGAACGTCCGGGCGAACGGCTGGAGGAACGGCCGGGCGAGCGACTCAGAGAACGAGGAGATGTGGACCTGAAAAAATATCAGAGTCATCAGTGCCAAGAAGGAGGAGTGTGGTTCTGGGTTTGGATATGGGGAATTAACATCTAAGATGAAAAAACGATTGTCCATCCAGCTCTGTACTAGTAAGTCCTTGTTGGCTGGCAAACTAAAAGTCACCTGATGTAGGTAAAAATTTAATTACTCAGCTTCAAGGCAAACACAGGGCAAATACAGGACCAGGGTTCTGACCCTTCAACAGTAGATTGCCAACCTAAAAGGAGTTACCTGCACAGAATCGGAGAGGCAGTCTTTGTCTGACCAAGGTGTGCACAATGCTTAATGATTCCTCAGTCCTCTGATTAGACAGAATCGTACCTGATTCTCTGCATCGCTGGCTGAGGTGTGTATGTCTCAGGTCGTCCTGCTCCTGAAGGTTCAACATAGAGCTTCCCAGAGCTGACAGAGTTTCCCTTCACGTTGCAGGCGAAGGCTGTGTAAACGCCCTCGTCCTCTGGCAGCACCACAGGCAGACGCAGGCTGGCTCTACCATCCTGAAGAACCTCCATCTGGTAGCGGCCACCGTGTCTGATGCGGGTGCCATCTTTGTACCATGCAATCTGTTGAGCGACAAAAACAAGTCTGGTGAAATCCTGACACATTTATTCCTCTGAGCGTCACCATCAGAATACACAGGTGTTTTCTGCTTTACCTTTGGCAGTGGGGTTCCAGACATCTTGCAGTGGAAAGTGACGCCCATTCCCTCCATGATCCTGTAGTTTTTGACTGGAGTATCGAAGGCTGGCTGCACGGCCTCGTGCTCTGCTGCAGTCACCATCAATTCTCCATCTTCTGTCACTATCTCTCTGTAGGTAATCCTCATGATACGGAGCTCAATCTCCTGGATGACCCTCTGCTCAATGGCAGAGAGATGAAATTCCTGTGGAGGTGACACCATTGACGTTAAAATCAAATGCTTCATGTTCCGCTTAGAGATTTCTGAGATCTCCAAACTATGGGGGAAAAGCCATAGTTTGGCTAAGGTTCCTATCCCTGATATGAAGTTTTTTATTGTCTATTTTTAGCATTGAGATTCCTAAAACACTGCTTCTCAGTGGTTGGGAACATTCAATTTGTGAATGATTAGAGTGGCAAAGTCATCAAACAGCGCCAATAAGAGTTAAGGGGAGGAAGGGAAGAACCTGCATTAGTTAGTGAGCTACAAAAGGCTCCATCCTTGTTTGTTTGAGGTAGTGTACCCACCTGTCCAGAGATGATGGTGGTGGTCATTTGTTCCATTGTAGTTACAACAACAGGAGGGAGGTCCGCCAACATGGGCTCCTGCACCATGGTTGTCACTTCAGTCGTAAAGGTTGCTTCCAGTTTCTTCATGTAGGCTTCATATTCCTCTGTTGGTAAAGCAAGACATTTAAAAGATTAAGGTTTTTGTGTTCAAAACAGTAGGTACAGCTACATCAGTCTTAGCATGTGGCCAGCAGTGATCAGTAATGTCACTAAGGGATGTTATCAATGCTAACAAGACAGGGTTCTGTTGGCCACAGCAGGTGTCATGTCGGCTTCACATCCTGAGTTTGGTTCTTTCCAAATACACTGAAGTGTATGGCATGTGATTTTCGTTATCAAACACAGCCTTGCTGGCGTACCTTCCTCAAGCAGACTGGCAGAGGCTGAGACTTCTCCAAGCTGGTTCTTGGCGAAGATGGAGTATTCTCCAGCATCATCAGCGAAGGTCATGGAGATCTCCAGCCGGCATTCTCCAGTCTCTTTCTTGTAGGCAACTTTATATCTGATGGACAATGGGAAATTTTCATTTAAACAATGAAAATATGATTCTTGTAGTCACAGATTATATTGAGGCTAAACAAAAAAGTGCCCATAGAGCGCTAGGATAGGCTCCAGCACCCCTGTGACCCTTATGAGGACCAGTGGTTTAAGAAATCGGTGAATGAATGATTAACAAAAAGCAGGTAATGCAAGAATAAGAAATTTAGCTCTTACCAGAAATGAACAGATTACCATAGCCTGATAAAAAAAATGTTACTTGAGTCTATGTAATTATCTGAACACAGCAGAAGATGAAATAGCCAAATGTAGACTCTTGGATATAAAGAGTACTTTGTCATACCTATACAAGTCAACAGATATTTTTGTGCAAATTGAAAAAAAAAAAAAAGATAACCACCATTTTTGATGTGATTCAGTCACTTTTTGTGAACCAAGTGAAGTCATAAAGGATGGACTAACTTTCTTTTGTTTTCCTCTGAACTGAAATGATTTTTAAAGGTGAAGATTTTCAAAATGTGCAGCACGGTCCAGATACATTATCAAGTGTCACATCCATGACTATTCATCCATGACTAACAGCACAACTGGGCTGAGCCTTGGACTTTTAGGGTTTATTATAGAGCACCTTACAGGCCACTCAGCACCTGTGTTTGGGTCCAAGGCAAGGCACAAGGACTATCAATACTTCCAAACTAGAAGTAACCCAACAAGAGGGCAAATATCCAGAAACTGAAGTTGCACACCAAAAAACTAACATCCTATCTATTACAGTCATCTGCAAGACAAGAGCTAAGCTGGCTGTGCTTGTAATGCACCTGTATCCAGTAGTGAGGGGCACGCCGCTCTTCTTCCAGATGATGTGAGGTTTGGGGCTTCCTCCGATCTGGCAGTCGAAGATGACACTTCCTCCCTCCACTAGCTTCTGGACGCTGGGCTTCCTGATGAAGAAGGGGGCGGCGGCTGCAGCCACATCTGACTCGGTCACACTGACCTGGGACATGGTCTCCTCTTTGATCTCCTCAGTCACTCTGGAAGACAATGTCACTTGTTAGGATTATCTGAACTAAGATGAACCAATAAAATTACATCTTCAACCAGTTGGTTTCCTTTAATGAAGTAATGTCCAAACATAAAACTGTTAGGCACATGGAATGTTTAAAATTACCATTTAATGTCTTTTTCTTTAACCAGTGTTTTATTGAAATAAATGTTTACCACTTGGCAGTGTATCAATCTATTACTTCATAACCATGTTCTTTGAAAAAAAAACAATTATATTATGTAAGAGTTGCTTTCATTGACTCACTGTTTCTCCACAGCAGCTTCAATGTGAACAGCCATCTCCTCTCTGCTCTCAATTTCCTCTGAAACTGCAGGAGAAAGACCAAATTAGTCTCTAACCGGAACATGTCAACCAATACCTATAGAACATACAGTACATAGTTGAGTTGGGCAAACTCTCGGAATAAAGGAGGCTTTTTCACACAAGTGGCAATCTTGTGCTCCAAAAATGGAGAAAAGGAAGAAAACACCAGCACGCTGTCTGCACTCTTTCTGTCCAGCATTTTTTTTTGTCATGTTATTCTTTGTGTTTCAGTTTTACTGACCCTGGACGAGCAGGAAGCAGGATGTGCTGACGGTTCCCGCCTCGCTGGTGGCGGTACAGGTGAAGCGGCCGCTGTCTTCAGCGAAGGCCTCGCGGATCACCAGGCGGGCAAATCCGTTCTCGTAGCTGATCTGGAAGTCGATGGAGCTCTCAATCTTGTAGTCCTCTCTGAACCACATGATGACGGGGGTCGGGTGGCCACTGATCTGGCACTCCAGCGTCACAGATTCGCCCTCTGTCACGTTCGTGTTCTTCAAGCCCTGGGAATAAAAACACAACACATTTAATACATAAGTCAATAAATATCACTTTTATACAGAGAAATTAATAGATTTTTCTGGGAACACTTTCTTTGGATAGTTCCCTAGAGATGTTCAACAGAACGTCAACAGGTATCCAAGTTAAATAGAAACAAAAGTTGAATAGAATATCAACAAGCCCTAAATTACATTTCAACATACCTGTTCAGTGTTATTATGGATCCCACCAGTGTTTCTGGGCAAGACACGCCCACCAATGCTGTGATTGGTCATAAAATTTATTGGGCTGTTCCCCATTTGCTGAAACAGGTCTGACATAAACCCTCAGCCAACCACAACGCTAACCTTGACCCTGTGGGCGTGTCCCTTACCCAACAAACAAGAACCTTAACCTTAACTTTTTGGGTAGGTCACCAGAACTCTGGTGGGTTTAACAATAACTAGGCCTCCATGTTTGTTGAAATTTGGCAAACACATCCAACAGAATGTCACCAGATATTGTGTATATATTGTTGAGATATAAGTTATGGCTTATTGACAACCTGCTGAACTGGTAATGAAGACAGAGGCTACTCACAGCCAGCAGTGTGGGAGGCACGACGCCCTCGGCAGGAGAAGGCACGACTGCTGCCTCCACCACCTGTTGGAGAGTCACATCTCTGTTAGACACCCACCGTTTAGAAATCCTACATCTGCTTTTAGACACCACGTCCACAAACCAGCAAACACAGAGAGGACAAGACTTTGGACTCGCTGTTCACGCTCAGCGTATAAAGCTGTGGAGCAAAAAGGGGCGTTGCACAAAGAAATGGAGTGGGTGGAGACGGGATGGGCTGAAGAGGTGAGCAGGAGGTTGTCAGTAGCATCGACGGACATGTTAAAGTCTGTATTAGGGGTGTACGTTTAAGCCTGAATTTTCACAGAAATGAGGAAAACCTGACGTTTAACACAATCTGAGCAGATCTGTGGTTTTTAAAGCAAGGAAAACAGCAGATCTTCAGAGTTACACATCAGGTTTTCTCTTCCTGTGCAGATCCAGCCTATTGAACTGGAGTACCAACCTGGGCTTCCCAGTCCTCATATATTCTCTCCATTCCCCCTGAGTACATCATCCCTGTCTGTAACTGAGTGCCAAAGTGAGCGTGATATTTCTCAGACAAGTCTTTAAATGGAGAAGGAAGGGGCTCGGGCATCACTCTTGTCTCCATAACTTTACGAGAGGGACTGGGAGACTTGACCGGCTTGATGATCTGTCTAGCGGCAGAGGGAGAGGATAACTCTTTGTGCAGCGTGGCGATGGCAGAGCCCGCCCGGGTCACCTGACCAACCCAAGGAGAACAGCGTTACCACCAGCAACAAGACAAAAGTGTTTTAAATACTATGATTTAATTTGGTTAAACCACAGCACAGAGAGAGGGGAATTAAGTTAGTTTTATCACACCTATAATGGCAAGAAAAAAAAAAAAACAAAGGTAATTCACAGTAAAACCAGAATTAAAGGCTATGCTTATTAATGGGACACTAAATTAATTAATTCAATGTTTATTGATTAATGGGGCAGGGAAAACACAGTTTAGAGTAAATTTAGTTTGTTACTTTGTGTAATTATTCCATCACTTGTAAACTACCGTCCACAACAAGGTCTGCGACTCGGGCAAGCGGTAAGAACCATAACTTTAGTTTTATATTTTCAGCTGGTAAATGATGTTTAGTATTCTAGTTTCAACTGCTAAATCTGTTCAAGCTGAAGTGAAATTTTATATTTTTTTCATATTTATCCTCTTACACAGGTTGTTTCATACCACTTGCCTGATGCTGCCTGTCCTTACCTCGTAGCTAGGATCAGGTTTAGGGACAGAAACTTTAGAAACTGTGAAATGTGGAACTGGGGATGGAGCGAGACCAGTGTCCACATGGGAGGAGGTTTCTGGAGCTCTCTGAATCTGGAGTAACCAACAGAGTGAGACTCGTTACAACCTCAAGAAGATTTCCGGGATAGGAAAACTGTATATTTGAAAATATTCAGTATCTAAAGTAGATATTTTGAAAACTGCCAAGTTTATCAAGAGATTTTTCCTCCATTTATTGATTTAAATTATATTTTAATGTGTTTATGTTTTCTAGTTTCAAGAAATTAAATTTATGATGATTCAGTTTGATTCAAAAGATTTATATCAAACAGGTCAAAGGATCTTAAAGGTTCAATGGTCTAGCATTGCTCATACTCTGAAAGCTCTGAAAGCTGCTATGAATTACATTTTCTTGACCTAAGAAAATTGTCGGCTGGTGTAAAATGCATTTAACTCGCCCAGACAACTCTGCTTCCAAGGTCAAATCTCTTGCTAAGCTTGTGGTTCCTCTGAGCTGGAGGCCGTCTGACCTGAGTGACTAGCCGGCTTGGTTCAGAGGGAACGAGCTCAGTAGTGGCAAGCATCGGCCCAGCTGGCACTCTCACTGTCCTGCTGGCCCGGTCTTGAAGCTCGGCAGCAGACGCAGCAGCCTGCTGCCTGAACTCCACCTCTACAGTTTCCTCTTCAGCCCGACCGCCCTCCACATGCACGGGCTGACGGACGCGAGCGAGGTCGACGGCGGCCACCACTTTGGCCACCGCCTCGGCTTTTTTCCCTCCCTCAGCCTGGAGACACAATGAGCAGCACACAGATCTCAACACATCCATGGCGGCCATGTTGATCATGTTAAGAGACACTTTGTGAGGCTGCGTGATGCAGAGGTGACACTCGGGCTGGGAAACATCGCCATGAAACCAGTGTTACCTCAACTCATTACGGCCATGCAGACACAACTTTATTTCTCTGTTTAAAAAAAGATGTGTTTCAGTGACCAAAAACACTGTTTTCATGTGGACAGAAGGTCAAAACAGAGAGAAAAAACTGTTTTCAATAAATGTTCCCTGTGTGAACATAAAGCCTAGCTGGGCCAACAGTTATCAGGGCAGCAACTACAGCCTCTCGCCTCTCTATTGTTTCCTAACTCAAGTGTTTAAAATGGCCGCCGGATGAATCAGGTCAACATTAGCTAATCTGAAGACATTAGTGTATGATCAACAGTTTGACATGCAGGTAACAAAACAGTGAAAAGAGCTTAAATTAAAAGAAACAATCACATTGACCCCGGAAAAAAAAAATCTGTGGTGGAAGAGCTGAGGGTGAAGAAATGAGAACCACCACAATCAAAGTGCCAAGGAAGATGAAGAGAAATTGTGACAAAGACGTCGTGTCCAGTCATAAGAGATGAACAGCTACCTGCTCCTCAGCCTGCAGGCGAGCAGGGCGGAGCTCCTCAGTGACGGAGGGAGGCGTCTCTTCTTCGTGTGAAACCGGGGAGATGTGCTCTCGGCTCAGGACAGGCAACATGTCCTCATGAATCAAAATGGAGGAGACAGCTGGGAGGTTGTACTGCAGGTTTAAACCCCTCTCCTCCTCCTCCTGCTCCTCCTCCTCGTGGCTCACCTCGTCCAGCCACATCTCCACATCAACCAATGGCTCCCCTGGTGGATCCCGGTCCACTTCCCTCCAGCTGCCCCGCTGGCTTGTGCTCCACTCATGATCAGATAGATCCACATCGATGTGATGATGGATTTCAGGGTCACAGATAATTTCCTGATGTTTCCCAGGGCCATCTTCTCCCTCGGCATTTTGGGTAAAACCAGCATCATCTGGTAAAACGGCTGATTCTGACTCAGATGTGATGGTTTGAAGCTAACGACCAGATCAAACGAGGCATTTAGGAATAAACTGGTATCACACTGGAGTTATGGGGTCAGTGAAGGGAGGGTTGCTGGATATTATGTGGAACTCATGAGGGAGATGTAAAAAAGGATAAATTAAAAAAACTCACATGAAGCAAAAAAATTAAGCAAAAAAACTCAAATGGAAAGGAGAATGATGGAAGGTGTAAAAATCTAAATGCAAAAATGAACTTCATTATCCCGACTGCTGGATGGTGTGAGTCCCAGCGTGGATGAAGACGATGCAACAACGGGATGGACATGGTTTCTTTATTTTTCTCAGTGAGCTACCTGATGCTGTGCAGGGTTTGAACCCCCAGCGAGGGAGCCGGCAGCGTTGCTGAGATGAGGACCGCGGCTGCAAGTCTGATCCACAGCCACCACCAAGGTAGCCACGGCCACACTCCTAACATCATTATCCTCAGCATGCTGCGTGGGTTAGTCACATTAAGAATGCAAGACAGCAAGAACACGTGGGCACAGACCCTCACATAGTTGCTGAGACAGAGAAATCAGATGTACTGTACGTGAAGAAGGAAACCGTGATTAAAAAATAAAATCTGTGTCATAAGATTTCAGTGTCAGACTACGGTGGCCCTGAGAGCTCAATGCAATGTGACTTCAGAAAACACCTGCAAACAGACAAAACACGAGCAAATTCAGAAAACATCTTCGTCAGTTTGACAGCACATGCAGAGCTTTTAGACAACAAGCTGCAATCACACCCAAAGACAACAGAGGTGTTTCCAGAGGACACTTAAAAGTGACGCACACGTCTGGTCACTGTAAACAAAATCAATTTATAGTCTCTGTGGCTAGCCTACCAGGCTAACGTTACCATGTCTAACAGGCTTTTGTGATGTTGTTGTTTGTTGTAATTTGCGGCAGGTTTTCTAAATGCTGCACGTGTTGTCAAACTGAAGAAGATGCTTTCTGAATTTGCTTGTGTTTTGTCCATCTCCATGTGTTTTCTTAAGCTGCAGTGTGCTGAGCTCTCCGGGCCACCGTAGTCAGACACATTTATTCATTGCATTCAAATGTGTGAGTTCAGGCTCCCGTCCATTTCACGTCCGTCACAGAGGCAGTTTGTTCAGTGGCCAGCAGGATAAACTCTGTGCTCATAAACTTTTCTTTTAGCTTCTCTCAGATCTGAGGAAATGAAACTGGATATTTAATTTTGGTGTGAAATGGTTCACAAAAGAAAAAAAAAAATCAGTTCCCAAACTTTTTAGAGTGACCTAATGCTTTTTTTTTAACATCAGTATTGCAAGTGCCTGCTTCAGACTCTGTTAAATTCACATTATACTGTTTTATTAAACAAACAGTATAATGTGAATTTAAAAGGCTTGGAAACTAGTTTTTTTTTCTTTTTCAGTGTAAACTGGCATTTTCTTTTGGAGATATTTGATTGGTTTGTGATGCACCCCACAAGCAAAGCTGAGTGATTTCTCCAGCCTCCTGGCCTCAAACTGCTCCCTGGACTTTTTGGCCACTAGAGGGCGGCACAGTCCCTCAGGATCGCCTCACCTCTCTGACTCCGCTGACTTGCTGCTCCCAGTGCTGCTCCATGCTGATGTGGGTGGCGGTGGCGGAGGCAGTGTAGCTGGCCTCGGCCACGAAGTCTCCTTGCTTCCATGGGGGCAGCACGTCGGCGCCGGCGGCCACCTGCCTGCGTGTGGTGACGGGTGACTTGACCGGCCTGATGGGGGAGACCGACAGTCTTGAAGTGGGAGAGGCAGGCCTGGGAACAGGAAGAGGGCCACATCACTGCGGTGTACAGGCCGACCTCTGCTCACCTCCACACTTCGTTCACTAACAATCTGCAGTTTAGACCTCTAATCTGGATTTTCTTCAAACAAGGTTAAAAAATCTGCCAGTGGGATGAGATAATCCCACTTGTTTCCATCACTAATCAACTTGTTTCCTGAATTTTCTTGATTCTGGTGGCTTATTCTGCCTTGTTTCACACATTTATGGGATTATCTCTTTTTTTTTATCTTGTTCAAACTCTGAGAAGACTGACAGATGGAGACTTTTACTTTGGAAAGGAGGAAAATAAAACAAGATTAAAACTGTTTTTGTGGGAAAGAAATCAGGGCTAAGTGAGCGTTTGACCTCGACTGCAATACAATCCCTGATGTGTCATTTTTCCTGAAACTAACAGGTCAACAGTGTCACCACACGGCGGCGCTACAGCCCCATATTGTTCAATTTCTGCAGGTCAAATTGTAGAAATTCTCTGCACACTGCAAAAACTCAAAATCTTACCAAGAATATTTGTCTTATTTCTAGTCAAAATATCAATGATCACCTCAGAAGTATCTTGTTTTTAGACAATTTTCGAGATATTTTGACTAAAAATAAGACAAATATTCTTGGTTTTGAGATTTTGAGTTTTTGCAGTGCATGCATAGCAGAGCGTTTCAGCCATTTTGACCTGAACAGCAGCTAAACCCTGGTGTTACTGCGGACACTGATTACAGTTCTGTTCCATTTGAGTTTAGCAGAGCAACAGGAGTTCAGTTCACGCCATCAGCAGCACCTGTGCCACCTGCTATTTCATGTCAAAATGGCTGCTGTGGAAAAGGTCTAACACGCCATAATCTGTGCTATCTATAATCTATGTTCTGTAATCTGTCTGCAGGGGAGGCCTTCCAGAACATTTTGTGATGCGCGTCTCACCTGACAGGTGTGGGCGTGGGCGCCTTCACATGTCGGACAGGCGAAGGCGACTGCTGGCGGCCTGCAGCCACCTTGGCCACCAGCGACGGTGGCGTCGGGGACTTGGAGGTGGGCTTGGGAGGAACGCGCGGGGGGGTTTTGTGCGCCAGTTCCTGGATCACCACACCTCCCTCCACCTGCATCTCCATCATGGCGGCGGCCTGGAAGCTGGTCTCCACCCTCTAAGGAGGAGCAAAATAAAATAAAATAAAATAATAAACGACAATAAAGTAAAAGACATCAGAAAGGAGCTGCATTCACAAAGCTCGTCTGCGTGCTGCTTGTTGTCTGTGCTGAGAGTCCCTGGCGTGTTTTGGGGTCAGGGTTAGGGTTAGGGTTAGAGGTTACCCTGACCCTGACCCTGACCCTGATGAATAACAAAACATTCCTGGTAACCTTCCTGGCTCCTCACCTTCTCCACTCTGGTCTGACGGGCCTGGGAGATCTGCGAGGTGGAAACCACCGTCTTGGTCTTCTTGGCCGGGACGGCCTCCTCGCCTGCACACAGAACAGAGGTTGTTTTCCCATGATGTACCTGAGCCTCATCAGCTGGGCAACACCACACGGGGACTTTGGGGTAATTTTTATCATCTTGGTAATTTTATGGGAATTTTCTGGTTGTTTGATTGTATTTTTTAAGAAATCAGTGACGCATCCCTCTTGTCCCACATCAGGAAAAAACTGCATCTTCAAAAGTATGATCATAATCATAAGAATAATAACAAAGATTGCATTTTTATAGCATTTTTCAATTTACTCAAAAATGTGTCACAAAAAAATGTCATGACAGTCATTTGAAAGGTGACAAAAAATGACTCAAAGAAATGTATATATGTATATATGTGTGTGTGTGTGTGTGTGTGTGTGTGTGTATACATATATCAACTGAAAATAAAATAAATGGACAAGCTTAAAAAAAGGAAAAATCTAAATAACTAAAGAAAATCTAGGAGAGCTATCAAGATAACTATCAGGTCACTATCTGGTGCAAGGTTCCTGTGCAGACCCTACCTGCCGGATGTACTTTCTAATTTACACTGGAAAATGATGAGTAAAGGACAGATTTGATTTCATGTATAAAGTACAACAAAAGCACTTTCCAAAAAAAAAAAAAAAAATCTGTAGCATGTTGGATCTCTATCAGGGCTGAACAATATGGTTAAAAAAAAAAAATCACTCTGGAAGTAATTTTACAGATACTGCGACTGCAGGAAGATTCATCAGGTGGTGAAAATTGTAGGAATAAAGATTCTTGCTTTATAATTTTCATTTTGACAGAAAAAGCTGTTTGCTAATGATGGTATGATTTTTGTAGCAAACAGACAATTTTTCTTACATCTGCAAAATACAATTTGTGGTTCAGAGCATCTCTGTAGCTCCATAAAACTTTATTTAAAACAATGTTTTACCACATTTTACCTTTATCAGAAAAAACACTGCAGTGATTTGGATGTTGTTTGGCCTTATTGCAATTTCAATAATATTTTGATTAATTGTTCAGCCCTAGTGGTTATCTGGAGACTGAGGTCTTACCCTGAACTAGCAGCTCAGCAGTGGAGGTCGCCCGTCCGCTGCTGTTGGTAGCGTTTACAGAGTACGTCCCAGAATCCTCTGGGAAGGCTTCGGCGATCAACAGACTGTAAAGGTCTCCTTCCTGAATGATCCTAAAGTCGGCGGAGCTCTGGATCTCAGCTCCCTCTCTGTAGAACTTCACCACAGGTGTAGGGATTCCTGTCACGCGAACATCCAGTCTCACTTGGCTTCCCTGTCGCACCGTCAGGCTCTGAAGCCTCTGGAGGAAGTTAGGGGGCGCCGTCTCCGCTGAGGAACACGGGGAGAAAACAACCACCTCCCGTCAGACTCACCCGCAGTTTGAGGTTTTCATGAAACTAAATCAGAACAGCGACTCTGGCTCAGCCTCGGTCTGCCGCTCCGTCACAAACAGAAACATGGACTTGGTTTAACAAACTGGAGTCAGAAAAAGAGAATTCGCCAACATTCAACTCAACAGAACCAGTCTGCTGAAATCTTGTTTCACCTCCAGGAACATGCACCTCATCGCTCTCTAGATTTAATGAAGACAGGACTGGGCCTTAATCTGGAGTAGGTAAACCACAGTATAAAGAGTGACTTTCACATCACATCTTAACATCACATCTTCTCGACTCTGAAGTCCTTCATTAAATTTAAAGTGATAATTCAGCAGATCCATTGTTTTCATGGTCAGGTGGCACTGGGTGTAATTTTTACTCTTTTGTTTGGTAATTTTATTTGGTATTTTAGGCATAAATATAAGAAGAAAACTTTCTTTTTTTTTAATTTTCAGTTTGTTTGTTTTTTTGGCATTTTTTAGAAATTTTTTTTTAAAAAAATTCCAGTAATTGTTACGTTATTTTTTTTGCAACTTGCTTTTACTTACTTATTTTAATTACACATTTATCAATTCAAAGCAAAGTTTTTGTTGGCATTTCTAGCACTGAATTTTGATTTCTTTAATTTTTATACTAATTCCATGCTAATTTTCAGGTAATTCTTTAAAAATTCGGTCATTGACTTTTCCGGCATGCATTCAAGAGAAATCAAACAAATTTTCTTGAGAGGGTTAACTACAGAAACTGAGGCTGCTGATGAGACCTGGACTGGATTCAGATCCATGTGAAACTGGAGCAGGAACAGGAAACTCAAGTTTAATTTAAACCTTCTTTACCTTGAGGACTGATGCTGACATCAGGTCATTTAAATCCAGATTAAGATCAATCAAGAATAATTTCAGTCTGTGACCCAGAGAGCGAATTAGAGTTAATCCAGGTTATAAAAGAGCATTTTAGTCTGGGACTAGATTTAATCTGTCTGGGGAAGTTTTGTTCTGCACCAAACTTAAACTCACAAACTTAAACTCATGATCTAATGGCTTTCTGAGAGCCTCTCGCTTCTTTGATGTATTACATTTCCTGTTCAAACAGGAAGTGGGGGCAGGACATGAGGCAGGGCGGGATCATTCAGGATGAACCAGCTTCAGGTGATGGAGGGTCACGTGATTTTGAGATGAAAATGCAAGATAAACAACTCTTTGTAGTTTTGGCACTGCTCATAAACTCAGTGAACGGTTACGGTGTTGTCCAGGTTTATCAGCTTTCCTCCTCACACACACAGGTGTGCAGGTGTGCCAGCCTCACCTGTAACCAGGAGTTCAGCAGTGCTAGTGGCTTGTCCAGCGCCATTGGTGGCTCTGACGGAAAATCGTCCGCTGTGTGCGGCGGTCACAGCAGGGATCCTCAGAACAGCGCGGCCATCACTGAACGAGATCTGAGCGCCGGGCAGAGCGGCAGCAGAAAGAACCTGGCCATCACGGAACCAGCTCACCTCAGGAACTGGAGAACCTGCGGGACAGAACAGAGAACCCAGAACCGAGCTGCTGAGTGCCAGGAGGAGAATAACCCGCTGAGAAACTAACACATTAACAAATTCACCTCATTTCTTTCAAAAACATGGAGATAGAACAGAACAGTTAGCAAACAAAGCAACAAAAATCTTCTTAAAAATATATATTTAATCAGATAATTAGTGTGAAAAACTACTAGAAAATAAATTTTAAAAATTCTTAAAAACAAAAACAAAACAAACAAACAAAAAAAAAAAAACAGAAAATAGGGGGGAGGGGTACCAGGAAAATTAGCAAGAAATGACCAGAAAATTACCCAAAAAAATGTATATAGAAAAATAAATCAATCTGAGACTTTTATATGAGAGTTAAGACAAAGTGGCTTCATTCAGACGCTCACATGCAGCCCGAGAGAAATCAAACAAATCAAATCAGAGTTTCTTACCACTAACTTGAGCCTCGAACGTTGCGGCACTACCCTCAAGTGCCACAACGCTCTGCAGCGGCTGTGTGAACGTCGGCGCCTGTGTTGACATGTTGGTCGGCACCCTGCGGAGACACACACACACACACACACCGGGGTCAGTATAAAATTGTAATTCTGTCCAGGGTCAAATGTTAACACCTGGGATCGACCAATCATCTGCCAGGGCTGATAGTCAGAATCTATCAATAAACTGTATCGTCAGTTTGATTGACATGAACTCTGAAGAGACTCTGAGTTTTCAAATTGATTGCAAATGAAAATCAGCCCTGAATATCGATCGCTGGTGGATTACCAATAAACAAACGCTATCAAAACCCCGGAGGGTTTTCAGGTTCAGCTGCCAGTAAATCTGATTTACACTGTTGATGTTGGGACATTTTTGGAGCAAAAACAACTTCCTGTGGGTGGGGCCAGCGGTGAGCTGTGTGGGGCTACAGCAACAACAACAACAACAACAACAACAACAACAACAATAACAACAACAACGACAGACACAGAGGAAATAGAGAGGAGACAGCAGGCGTCCCAGGGGCGCCGCTATTGGGCAGACCTGCAGCCAATCAGAGCTCTCAGCGACGTCAGTCATCATAACAAGCCACATATGAGATAAACAGCTGTGATTGACCGACCACAACCATGTTGACAGGAAGTGTGTGGGAACAGGAGGGGGAGCCTGCACACCGGCGGCGTTTTGGGCACTCGATGAGGTTTTCCTATCGCAGGACATCAGAGCAGGTGTGGCTGCTCCGGACGGAGCTGTCAGGCCAGAGACGAGCCGCGGGCAGCTGGAGGCCAGCAGCCCGGCAGCTCGTCCTCACCCAGCTGCCCAGCTGCCATCTTTACCAGCAGGACTCCTCCGACCTCTGACCTCAGGGTTTCTGAGTTTTTTCCTTTTTGCTAAATTCTTTTTTGCTGTATTTTTTTTAATTCTTTTTTAAATTAAAGTTTCTAATTTATTTATTCATTCATTTATTTACTAACAACCTTTTCCTCATGTTTTTGAAGGAAATCCAGTCTTCTGCTGAGATTAAAGCAGGAGGAAGGAAATGTTCAGATGATCCCTCACATTTTCTGTAAAGCAGCCCTGAATATCGACAACCCTGAATATTTTTTAAGTCTTCATATTTTTATTGTTCCCCTCAGGGAGTGTAAAATCAGTTTACTCATCTGATTGTTGTTTATGTTCTGGTTGTAGAAGACCAGCGCCCACTTGTGGCAGCTGACAAATAAACAAGAAAAAAGTAGCAAAGCAACAAGCTGAAGAGATTCAGGACCAGGAGGCTCGTTGACACCTGGAAACTGGGACTGGTTCCTAAAATCTCTCAAATCAGCTGTTTAATCCACACAGCCCGTGAGTGACCTCAGAATAAAAGGGGATTAAATCTCCGTTCCAAACACAGCGGCCCATCACAGCAGCTCAGGACTATTAATAATCCGGCAGCCAAACGCCAGCAGCTTTTCAGAGCCGCATGATGAACAAAGGCCTGTCACTGTGTCGCTGTGCCAAGGACAGCAGAAAATAAACCTTTTGCTTTACCTCCAGCTTCAGTTTCTCAGCCGAAAGCCTCCTGCCGGCCCAACGCCCCGGCTTCCTGTGGCAGCTGCGCCCGACACCTCAGGACGCCATAAAACCCCCACTGGCTTCCCCTAGAACCTAAACACATCGGTGCTGCAGAAACCGACAGGAATGAAACCAACACTAAATGTTCTCTGCTTAGATCCAACTGAGAGAAAACCCAAATGAAATGTCCAATTAAAAACCAGTGAACAAGAAAAATCTGTGTTGTTTTATACTGTCTTTTTTTAAACTATTTATTTATTTCTCTTATTTATTAATTTTATACATTGTGCTGAAGTAGCAATCCTCATTTTCGTTGTAACTTGTTGTGCAATGACAAATAAACTCATTCATTCATTCATTCATCTGGGCTGCAGATTGAGTTTCTTTGTTTTTACAGCAAATTCACTTCATTTCTTTCAAAAACATGGGGACAAAGGTGACTATCAGATTAGCAAAAAAAAGAATAATTTCAATCAAATTATATATATTAAATTATTATTTACAATATCCTCCCAAAAAAAAAAAAAAAAAAATTACAAGAAGATTACCAATTAAAACCAAAAATATCCACAAAAATTGAAATAAAAACGAAATAAAGTGAATTTTGTTCAGAGGGTTTAATAAAGTCTTTATCAGTCCTGAGGGCTTTATTTATTTATTTAATCATTAATTTTTTTAATATCTGCGTTGGCCATGACTTGCACGGTGAGAGCCGGGTCACTGGCAGCTGTCGACCCCGAGCCTCGACCAAACCAAGCCGCTCTAAAAATATCCAGCAGGATGGCCACTTCACTGCCTGCATGTCGCCTGGGACATCTGCCTCTGCCGCCGCTGAGGACGGGCACATGGCAGCAAGACTCAACACACACCTGACCAGCTCACCTGCGCTGACCACAGAAAATACAAAAACTAAAATGTGACAGAAAAAAGATTAAAACCGCCAAAATGTTCAAATCCAAATCAGCCAAACAAAAAATATTTCACATTCAACAGCCTCCATGTGCCAGCTGAGGCCCCGTGTGTGTGTGTGAGTGAGTGTGACAGAGTGTGTGTGTGTGTGTGTGTGTGTGTGTGAGTGTGAGTGTGTGTGCGTGAGAGAGAGAGAGAGAGTGTGTGTGAGTGTGAGTGTGTGTGTTTGTCGGAGTGTTTGTGTGTGTGTGTGTGTATGTGAGAGAGTGTGAATGTGTGTGTGTGCTTCAGCAGCATCAGTAAATAGCAGCAGAAACATTAAGTCTTTATCAGGTTATTCAACATGAAGACTTTCAGTTACTCAACACCCCACTGCGCACACACACACACACACACACACACACAGCCCTCCCCCCACCCTCCACTGGCAGGCTGTCGTCAGTCAGCCCCGATCACGTTCTTATCAATCAGTGATCAATAAGCCAGTGAGTCAACAAGTGGTTCTCTTCAGAGAAGCGCCTGTGGCAAGAAACTGGATGAACTTCCGCTGTGTGGTGTGTGCAGATTGGAATCTGCAGGACAGATATGGCAGTGGCCAAAAATACCCCACTGCCCCCAGCACCCCCCACCCCCACCCCACTCCCCCCTTGCTTGATTGACAGCCACCATGTGGCACATAGCTGGAGGTGCAACTGATAGCCCTGCTGCTGATTCCCTTAAAAAGCCATGGCCGCCCGGCTGAGATCCACTCTAATGCTATCAGCGGCTATTCTTGGCTTTTCTGAAGGCAGCGCAGTGCCTGCAGGCGAGCGGCAACCTTGAACCACAAAATTTCATCAAATCCAACACTCCTTCAACAGCACAAACACACACAGAAACCCCACAGTGGAAGCATCAACAAACCCTCGGCCATCCCATCATCGTGACACACTATCAGACATTTGACCCGGCACGACGCTCCTGCACACACACCAGGCAGGTGACGTCTCCAGGTTCTGTCCTGCAGACAGATACCGGCCGCCATCTACTCACTTGTATCCACAAGGGTGCCTTGAGCTGATGGGACAGAGCCCAGGTGGCTAAAGCGACAATCTCCTTATCCAGAAAAGTTTTCCCAGGAAAATCCAAGGTGAGAACGGTTGGGCCTCGAAATATTCCCCCCAAAAAAACAAAACTACACAGTGGACGAAGCCGTGTAGTTTTGCTTTCCCCTTGCAATCCCTACACCCGAGGCAAGGCTGGGAATGCTCCAACTGCTCAGAAGTGACAATATGGTTGTTTAGGTTTATATACTGGGGGGCAACCCTGCATCATCACCGCCACCACGCTCCCCATTGGCCAGCCTCTCCAGGGGGGCATGATGGGAGAAAGCAGCCATTTATGCAACCTCACACCTGTCACTCCAACCCACCGCGGCCGCTAATCCCACATTTGATTTGGAGTTTCTGTCCTGGACTGATCTTTGATCTGAGGCTCTGATCGACCCACAGACACAAGATTACAGATTAAAAAACAAACAAACAAACAAACAAAAAAACCTTCAGATTCCCAGCAGGTTCAGCCTCTGAGCTAAAACAACCAGAGGCCCTGAGTCATTAAATAGCTGGTGACCAAAAGGAGAGAGAGGCTGTCCCTGTCAGTCAAAGTGACACTACACCCCCAACACACACACACACACACACACACACACACACACACACACACACACACACACACACACACACACACACCTATTCCAGATACAGGACAAGAACAAACAGTATTTAGCTCACTCTCTCTTTCCATATCAAACATTGGGAGCTGCCACTGGATGGGAAAACACAGGGATCAGGACAACAGCTGCGTCGCTGCTTCATGGAAACCAGCAGGAGACAAACTGGGTCCTGCTTTCTGGTTTGGTAACCAGGTTTGGTAACATCACTCAGCTGTCAATCATCCATCACCAGGAAGACAAACCTCTCCAGAAACGGGACGGGCCGTTAGGAAAGTGAAATGCCATGTTGGGGTCACATGGTTTATTTACGCCAGACACACACACACACACACACACACAAAAGCATACCAATTTTGATTTTGATTTCCCAATCCCGGGTCATATATATATATATATATCTATATATATATATATATAGATAGATATAGATATATATATATATATATAGATATAGATATATAGATATATCAGAACCAGGTTTAGTTGACTAACCCTCCTGGACTGACATCAGATTTGTGTTCAGATGCTGCGTTCATGCCATCAACCGTTTGAACTAATCTGACCAAATTAGTTTGAGCAACTTGACCAGAAATGACCCAAAAATGTTTAAGAACATCATTAAAAAGTTACAAGAAAAAGACCTTAAAATTAACAAAAAAAAAAAAAAGAAAACGACATGAGAAAAAACTAGAAACCAGAAAACTGTCTTTATAATTATATTTAATTATAACTAAAATTATATTTAAAATTATATTACAAGAAAAAAAAATCTTCCTCCTCTTCCTCCTCCCAGGAGAACCTAAGGAGCTGCAGTCAGAGGATGGGCACATTTTCCCCTCAAAATGACTCAGAGCAATCAATCGACTGTCTGGATAGCTGGTGAAGTATTTGGAAAATGACATAATATTCATAATTTTGTCCTTGTTCACCACCACAGCAGATTTGAAATGCAGTAACCAAGATGAGATTGAAGCGCAGACTTTCAGCTTTAATTTTAGGGGTTGAAATAAAATATGGCATTAAGCTTTTAGGAATTAAAGCCACTTTTATACACTGTCACCCCATTTTCAGAGGCTCAGAAGTAATTGGACACTTGGCTCAAAAGCAGTTTCATGGCCAGGTGTGGCCTTTTCCCTTGTTATTC